>NC_045438.1:56734522-56743255 GCF_002776525.5 Piliocolobus tephrosceles | reverse complement strand
TTTTTTTTTTTTTTTTTTTTTTTTTTTTTTTTTTTTTTTTTTTTGTAAAATTTGAATAGAATTGGTATTAGTTTTCCTTAAATGTTTGGCAGAATACAGCAGTGAAGTCATCAGGTCCTGGAATTTTCTCTGATGGGAGACATTTTATTACAGGTTTGATCTTGTTATTCTTTATTGGCTTACTGAGGTTTTCTATTTTTTCTATTTTTTTCATTGTTCAATTTTGATAGGTTGTATCTAGGAATTTATCCATTTCTTCTGGGTTTTCCAAATTGTTGGTGTATAGTTATTCATAACAATCTCTAGTGATTCTTTGCATTTCTGCGGTGTCAGTTGTTATGTCTTCTTTTTTGTTTCTGATGTTATTTGGGTCTTCTCTTTTTTTCTTGAAAAAATAAATAAAACTGACAAGCCTTTGGCTGAACTAACTAATGTCCCTTTTAAATTCTTCATTGTCCCATTGGTTGTTCAGAAGCATGTTGTTTAATTTCCATGTATTCATGAATTTTCCAAAATTTCTTCTGTTACTGATTTCTAGTTTAATACCATTATAGTCAGAAAAAGTAAATGATATGATTTCAGACTTCTTAGATTTGCTAAGACTTGTCTTGTGGCCTAACATATAACTATTCTGGAGGATGTTCTTTGTGCTCTTGAAGAGAATACATATTTTGTTGCTATTAAGTGGAAAGTTCTGTATATATATATTAGATCAGTTTTGTTTAAGTGTTGTTCAAGTCCAATGTTTCCTTATTTTCTGTCCAGATGATCCATACATTATTGAAAGTGATGTCTTGATATTCCCTAATATTATTGTATTCCAATATGTTTCTCCCTTCAGATCCTTTAACATTTGCTTTATATATTTAGGTACTCCACTGTTGGGAGCAAATATATTTGTAAATGTTACATCCTCTTGAGAAATCGACCTCTTTATCATTATATAATGACCTTATTTGTCTCTTTTTAGTTTTGTATTTAAAGTCTGCTTTGTCTAAGTATGATAACCTGCTCTTTTTTGGTTTCCATTGCATGGAATGTCTTTTTTCATTCCTTCCCTTTCAGTCTACGTGTGTCCTTAAAAGTGAAGTGAGTCTCTCGTAGACAACGTATAGTTGGGGCTTGTTTCTTTTTATCATTAATTTACTCTCTTTTTATTGGAAAATTTAACCCATTTACATTCAGGGTAATTATTAATAGCTTACAATTTGCTACTGCAATTTTGTTGTTTTCTGGTTTTCTGTAGATATTTTGTTTCTTCCTTTCTTGCTGCCTTCCTTTGTGGTCTGATGGTTTTTTTATATTGATACGTTTTGAATTATTTTAATTTTGGTTTTGTGCATCTTCTATATATTTTTGCATTTTTCTTACCATAAAGCTTACAAAGAACATATTACACTTATAATAGTGTATTTTGGCCGGGCATGGTGGCTCACACCTGTAATCCCAGCACTTTGGGAGGGCAAGGTAAGTGAATTGCTTGAGGTCAGGAATCCAAGACCAGCCTGACCAACATGGAAAAACCCCATCTCTACTAAAAATACAAAAATTAGCTGGGTATGGTCATGGGTGCTTGTAATCTCAGCTACTCAGGGGGCTGAGACAGAGAATTGCTTGAATCCGGGAGGCAGAGGTTGCATAGAACCAAGATTGCACCAGCGTACTCCAGCCTGGGTGACAGAGCAAGACTCTGTCTCAAAAAAAAAAAAAAAAAAAAAATAGTGTTTTTCAAGCTGATAACAACTTAACTTTGATTGCATACAACTGTATACCTTTACTCCCCCTACCCCCACACATTTTATATTTTTGATGTCTGAATCTACATCATTTTGTAATATGTATCCCTTGACAGTTTACTTTAGCTATAGTTGTTGTTAATAATTTTGTCCTTTAACCCTAGCACTAGAAATAAAATTACTTTACACATTACCATTACAGTCCTAGAGTATTTTGAATATAACTCAATATTAGTTATGCCACTGGGTTGTGTGCTTTTATAAGTATTATGTTATTAATTAACAGTCTTCTGTTTCAATTTAAAGAAATCCCTTTAGCAATTCCTGTAAGGCCAGCCTAATGCTAAGGAAATCCCTCAGCTTTTGTTTATCTGGGAAAGTTTTTATTTATTCCTCATTTCTGAAAAACAGCTTTGCTAGGTAAAGTGTTCTTGGTTGCAATTTTTTTCTTTAGCACTTTGAAAATAGTATCCCACTTCCTCCTGGCCTACAAGATTTATCCTGAGAAGTATGCTGATAGTTGCATTTGGACTCCTTTGTATGTCATGTATTTCTTACCTCATGCTGCTCTCAGAATTTTTGTCTTTGATTTTTGACAGTTTAATTGCTATGTGTCATGGTGACCTCTTCTTTGGGTTGAATATACTTCAAGATCTTTTTCCTGTACCTGGATGTTGGCTTCTTTCTTCAAATAAGGGGGGTTTTCATCAATTATTTCTTTAAATATGTTTTCTGGCCCCTTTTTTCCCCTTCTTCTTCTTTAATTCCTATATGCATAGCTTAGGTCTCTCAATGTTGTCACATAATTCCCATAGGCTTTCTTAGTTCTTTTTTTTCTTTTTGTTCTTCTGATTCTATAATTTCAAATATTCTGCCTTGAGCTCACTCATTTATTTTCAGCTTGATCCAGCGGGTTGCTGAAGCTTTCTATTACATTTTTCAGTTCAGTCACTGTATTGTTCATTTCTAGAATTTATTTGGGATTTAAAAAACTATTTGTACTTCTTTGTCAAACTTCTTAGTTTGTTCATGTATTGTTTTCAAATTTTTAAAATTTTTATCCATATATTCTTAGAAGTCATGAACTTTTTAACATAATTATTCTGAATTCTTTTTTGGTCATTTCATAGATCTCCCTTTCTCTAGGGTCCATTGTTGGAGCTTTGTTTCTTTTGGAGATGTCATGATTTTCTGAGTCTTTGTAATATTTGTGTCCTTGCATTGGTGTTTATGCATTTGTGGAGATTGCCACCTTTTCCAGCTTTCACAAGCGTTCTTTGGCAGGAATAGAGCTTCACTGTTTATTCTAGTCTATGTTTCTAGACTGGCCAGCTGGTAATGACTCTGGGCAGGCAGAGCTTGGTTTCAGGTTCTCTAGATGACTGGGTTGCTACCTTTGCTCTGAATTTGTGTGGGGCAACTGGCTTGGTTCTGCTATCCAAAAAGACCACTGGCTTAATTCTGAAGTCAGGCTGAGCTGTGGAATCAGAACTGCAATTGCCTGTGATTTGGTTGAAACAGAAGGAGTATTCTCTGATCAGGTGGTATCACTCTTTGAATTCAGCAGTTGAACAGGGCTGCAGGAGGGCTCTTGAGGTAATACAGATTGGGACAGATGAACAAACTGCTATGCTCAGTACAAACATACAGTTGAGATTTGCCTCTCTATCTGAGAAGGGTCTGACGTGGGCTTTAAACTCCCTGATGTAGCAGAACTAGTGACTGCTTGTTGTCAAAATTCACTCAGGATCTGCTGTGGAACAGAGGCTGGCAAAACTGTCCTGGTGGTTCAGACTGGCTAGTAGTTCTGTGTAGACAGAATTACTCCTAGGCTGTGGCAGAGAGGGACTGGAGCCAAGAGAGGGCCCCTTCAGGATGTGCTGTGCAACACAGGCTGGCAAGCCTGTCCAAGTGGCTCAGATAGGTGTGTCTCCCAGCAGTTCCATGCAAAGGCAGGATCGTTTCCCGACTGCAGTGAGAGGAATTGGAGCTGAGACTGAACCCCTTCATGATTTTCTGTGGGACCGAGACTTAAAAACCTGTCACAAAGGCTTGGACGGGTAAATCTCCCAACATTTCTTTGTGTGGGAAGAATATCTCTCAGGCTAGGAGAGAGAAGTGCTGGCGTGAAGACTGGGCCCCTTCAAAATCTGTGAAGACAGAGGCCAGCAAGTCTGTCTCAGTAACTCTGATGGGTGAGTCTCCCTCTGCATCCTGTGTGAGCAGTACTAAGCTGGGAACACAGCTGAAAGGGGCTGGAGCCAAGTTGTAGGATAACTTTCAAGTCTGCTACTGAAACTCATGTCAGCAAGCAGATGAGCTTTTCTGCTGAGGCAATAGTGTGCAGGCTTCCTCCTGGACCCCTTGGAAAATTCTTCTGTTTGTAGGTTCAAGGCCAAGTGGAACTGTAGGCAAGACTTTATGGAATGGGGCTGGTTTGAGGTTTGAACTCAGAAGCACAATCAGACAGTCTGACACCTAGTGCAGGTCTGCACTCTCAAAACCACCATCCTAGGTCGTGGGCTCCACCAGGTTTCACAACCTCCTACCTGAATCTCAAGCTCCCAGAAAGAGACTTTTGTCTGTGGATGGGATTCTTACTGTGGGAAGGTAAAGAGCAAGTGAACCCCAATCCTCCAACTGGCTCACATCACTCCATCCAGAAATAACTTTTTAGTGATCAGGGTCCCTTTGAGATGAAGCCCTTTAAGCTTAATGAGACCTAAAAGAAAAAGTGATCAGGAGATGACCATTTAAAAAACTATTTCAAATAGAATGCAGTTAGGCTGAAATGAACCAGAAACACTAATTCACTGACCTTCCTGAAATGTAAAACACTTTCTGGAACCAAGTGGATCTTTCTCATTGATTTTTTTAAAGCTCCTTAGGGCATCTTTAGTGCCACATGAAAAGTATTTGCCAAAGGAACTATGTAGTTTGTACTACAAGCTCATAACTGAAGAGTTAATTCTCAAAATAGATTTTGGTTGTCTCAGATCGCCACAGGATCAAGTGAAGAATCCCACAGATCTGGCTGGGTGCGGTGGCTCATGCCTATAATCCCAGCACTTTGGGAGGCCAAGGCAGGTGGATAACCTGAGGTCAGGAGTGCAAGACCAGCCTGACCAACATGGAGAAACACCATTTCTATTAAAAATACAAAATTAGCCGGGCATGGTGGTGCATGACTCTAATCCCAGCTACTCAGGAGGCTGAAGCAGGAGAATGACTTGAACCCAGAAGGCAGAGGTTGTGGTGAGCCAAGATTGCGCCATTGCACTCCAGTCTGGGCAACAAGAGTGAAACTCCATCTCAAAAACAAAAAAAAGAAAGAAAGAAAAGAATCCCATAGATCTCACAGTCTTTTTTCTGTCAAATTTTACTCATTCACTCATTCATTCAGCTAATGTAGCACATATTAATTGAAGCTCCAATCAACTTAGTAGGCAATACTTATGCCTTCATGAGTGTTCTATCGCTTTTTAAAATTTAAAGAGAAATAAGTGGATTAGAACATGTATCCATTCATCCACATTATCCATGCTGAGATACTTTAAAGCCAAAATTGGTTTATTTTATTATTTATTTATTTATTTTACCTACGTGGTCATGTCTGATACCTGTTTGGGTAGTGATTGGAACATAGTGACAGATGTAGAAATATGACTCAAAACTAAACTGGGGCAGCTTTCCCAAAAAAGTAACTGAAGACTGTGTTCAAGCCTTGCATATACATAGACACCTGCTGTATTTGCATAGCCCAGGCTTGCAGGAAACTCTAATCAATCATTTTCTGTGTGTAGAATTATTCAACCAGAAAACCATTATTTATTTCACCAGAAAAATTTTGTTTTTCATTGCTGCTAGATTAGTTACATCCCATCTCCCCTCTTCCCTCTCTTCATCAGCAAACAAAGTTTATACCAAATTATATGGATCAATGTCTCAGCCTATAAGCAATTTTGGTTTATTTTTAAATCTTCAAAAGGTGGATTCTTTGACTTCTTTTGTTAATGTGCAATAAAAATTCTATCTTCTCTTATATGCTTCTTTAATTATATTTATTGCGTGTTCTTCACTGGGCCAGGTGCTAGGAAATTTGTAAACAAAAGGAGAGAAATATTGATTACATAATCATTAAAAAGTAAGCAGCTACAAATCATGATGAGTGATAAGAAGAAAAAGTAGAAGTTGCTACCTGGAAAGATAAAAAGGGGGAACCTGATAGAGTTGTGGGATTGGGGTGGTGGTGGATCAATAGAGAAGCAATGATTGAGCTGAGATTTTAATGAATAGGCATTAACTTAGAGGAAGTTCAGAGAGGGGGATCAAGACAGAGATGAGAAAGTTGCAGGCAAGGAAAAATAAAGCATGTGCCAAGGCCCTGAAGCAGGAGGGAGACTGCTCACTGAAGGACGGAAAGGTTTAAGAGAATATAGGAAATACCTGAGAAAATGGTCAACTAGAAGTAGCTAGTGTGTGCTGCTCTCACAGAAAGGAATAGAAGGGGTACATAAATACAGCACTTTCAACTGATACATCCAGGTAAATGCATTGGGTCTAATCAAACAACTCAACCCACAGAGAATTGAGAAAAGTAAGGCAGGATGACAGCACACCCAGGAGTAACACAGAGTTAGGGGAACCTCCCCTACCCAGGGAGGTGGTGAGTCAATGTGTGACCCCAGGAACCCATGCTTCCTCCATGGATCTTTCCAAATCTGAGGTCAGGAGATCCCCTTGTAAACCCATGACACCAGGGCCTTCGGTCTGACACAGAGCTATGGAGTCTTGGCAGAGCAGCCACTCAGGCACATGCAGAGATGTGGGAGCCTTAGATACCCAGGCTTTCTGGGCTTCCCGACAAAAGCAGCTGCAACTCCAACAAAGTGGGAGGTTAGACCCCTGAACATAACCCTAGGAAGGGGACTGAATCAAGGGGGCTGAGCAGCGACAGCCTGCAGGCCCCACTTCCATGGCACGGGATGAGATCCACTAGCTTGGAACTCCAGCCGGCCACGAGTAGCAGTGTTACACCTCCCTGAGATGGAGCTCCCAGGGGGATGGGCATGCCGACCACCTTTGCTGTTTGGCCAACTGAGCCATTTAGGTTTCTAGCTTTGGAGATTCTGAGGCAACCAGGGGCTGAAATGGGTCCCCAGCACAGCACAGCAGCTCTATGAAAACATGGCCAGACTGCTTTTTAAAGTGGGTCTCCGATCTCATTCCTCCTCACTGGGCAGGACCTCCCAACCACCATCTCTTGCTATCCCCACCAGTGTCCCCAGCTGACAAGGGGTTTCAAACCTTCCTGGGATAGAGCTCCCAGAGGGAGGGGCAGGACACCATCTTTGCTGTTTGGCCAACTTAGCTGTCCTGGCCTTTGGGCTTTGGAGAGTTTGAGGCAACTAGGGGCTGAAGCAGACCCCCAGCATAGCACAGCTGCTCTGCAAAAACGTGGCCAGTTTGCTTTTTAAAGTGGGTCCCCAATCTCATTTCTCCTCACTGGGCAGGACCTTCCAACCAGGGCCTTCAGCTACCCCTACCAGTGTTCCCCAGCCGACAGAGGTTTTAAACTTCCCTGGGACGGAGCACTCACAGGGAGGCATAGGCTGCCATCTTTGCTGTTTGGATGACTTATCCATTCTGACCTTTGGGCTCTGAAAGTCGAAGGTGACCAGGGGCTAAAGCAGACCCCCAGCACATCACAACTGCTCTACAAACATGTAACCAGACTGCTTTAAGCAGGTCCCCAATACCATTCCTCCTCACCAGGCAGCACTTCCCAACCGGGGTCTTCAGCTATGCCCAGCAGTGTTCTCCAGCTGACAGCAGTTTCAAACCTACCTAGGACGGAGCTCCCAGTGGGAGGGGCAGGTGACCATCTCTGCTCTTTGGGTGACTCAGCCATTCCAAACTTTGGGCTTTAGAGAGTCCAAGGCACCCAGTAGCTGGAGCAAATTCCCAGCACAGCACAGCTGCTCTATGAAAATGTGACCAGACTGTTTTTGTAAAGGATATCCCCAATCCCATTTCTCCTCACTGGGCAGGACCTCCCAAATGAGGTCTCTGGGCACCTCCTATAGGTGCGTTCAGGCTGGCAACAGGTCTCTCCCTGGGACACAGCTCCCAGAGGGAGACGCAGGCCACCATCTTTGCTGTTTCACAGCCTTTACTGTTTATACCTCCAAATCTGAGAAAATTTGAGGTGTCTAGAAAGTGGAGCAGACCCCCAGCATACCACAGCAGCCCTATGGAAAAGTAGCCAGACTATCACATGATTGTCTGTTCCCATATCTCCTTACCAGGCAGGTCGTCCAGGCCTGGACCTCCAGCCACCCCCTTCTAGGGCTACTGAGCCAGTAGTAGCTCTGTAACTCAACTCCCTGAACAGATTCCCCAGTAACAACTAAAAGCCTCTCTGCCACTGCCACTGCTGTGGAACTGCCTTTGTTACCCTTAGACTAATGAAGGAGCAAAGACCCTAAGGTCTTTGTGGATAAGGATAAAGACCCTTATCCACACCTCCAACAAGCTATGTCAACCCAAGAAGAGGAGGCCAGTCTCCCATGGGTCTCATGTCTCCTGCTCATCATCAGACAGGAAACCCTGGGCTTGGGTCCATAGCACAGACCCTCCATTCTGGGCTGATTGCATTGAGTAATTGCTGACCTGCATCTGAGGTGGAGCCCCCAAGAGACAAGCAGAAGACCCTTGGCCACAACCACTGCTAAGATCCCTTCCTCTGTTGCCTCCAAGTTGGAGAAGGAACATAAACCCTAAGATCATCCCAGAGCTGCAGTGGGCATCTCAGGAGTGCCAAGCTGTGATGTACAAGCACTCAAGGGGAAGAGGAGCCCACGCTTTCAGGGCATTGAGAGGGAATATGGCTGCATACAACCTACCAACTGACCAATACATCTAAGCACCACCTACCGGATCACACCCCCACCAACTGACCAATACATCTAAGCACCACCTACTGGATCACACCCCT
>NC_045438.1:56734305-56734512 GCF_002776525.5 Piliocolobus tephrosceles | reverse complement strand
CACCACCTACTGGATCACACCCCTACCAACTGACCAATACATCTAAGTACCATCTACTGGTCACGCCCCATCAACCCAATACATCTGAGTACCACCTACTGGATCATGCCCCTACCAACTGACCAATACATCTGAGTACCACCTACTGGATCATACCCCTACCAACTGACCAATACATCTAAGTACCACCTACTGGATCACACCCCT
>NC_045438.1:56604115-56734295 GCF_002776525.5 Piliocolobus tephrosceles | reverse complement strand
TACCAACTGACCAATACATCTAAGCACCACCTACTGGATCACACCCCAAAGCTTCAACACCAAAAATACATTGCTAACATATCCCCCATGAAACCAAAGACAGGAAGTCAGCTTCAAATAAAAACTCTGCACAAATCCTTGACTCTGTGAAAACATCCAGAAAATAAGTCTATCAATTCTACTCAATTGACACTGCAGTTACAGGAACACCTACACACAGAGATGAGAAAGAACCAACACAAAAACTTTGGTGACTCAAATGGCCAGGGTATCTCATGTCCTCCAAATGATACACCAGTTCTCCAACAGTTCTTAACTAGGCTGAACTGCTTGAAATGACAGAAATAGAATTTAAGAATAAGAATAGGAATGAAAACTACTGAAATTCAGGAGAATGGCAAAACCCAATCCAAGGGAACTAAGAATCACAATAAAATAAGACAGGAGCTGAAGGACACAACAGCCAATATAAAAAGGAAGCTAACAGATCTGACAGAATTAAAAAACACAATATAAGAATTTCACAATGCAATCACAAGTATTGACAGCAGAATAGACCAAGCTAAGGAAAGAATTTCAGAACTTAAAGACTGGCTCCCCCAACTAAGACAGTCAGAAAAAAAGGAATGAATAAATCTTCTGTGAAGTATGAGATTATGTAAAGAGGCCAGATCTACAAATTGCTGGCATCCCTGAAAGGGAGGGGAAGAAAGAAAACAATTTAGAAAACATATTTCAGGAATCATTCATGAAAACTTCCCCAACCTTGCTAGAGAGGCCAATAGTCAAATTCAGGAAATACAGAGAACGCCTGCAAGATTCTACACAAGAGGGATCACCCCCAAGACACATACATAATCATCAGATTTTCTAAGGTTGAAATGAAAGAAAGAAGGTTAAGGGCAGCTAAAGAGAAAGGGCAGGTAACTTACCAAGGGAACCCCATCAGGCTAACAGTGGATCTCTAAGCTAAAACCCTATAAGCCAGAAAAGAGTATGAGGCATAAATTTAACATTCTTAAAGAAAACAATTTTCAACCAAGAATTTCATATTCTTAGCCAAACTAAGCTTGTTAAGCAAAGGAGATAAAAAGATCCTTTTCAGACAAGCAAATGTTGACAGAGTGTGTTACTACTAGACCTGCCTACAAGAAATGTTGAAAGGAGCAGTAAAGACTGTTACCAGCTAAGAGAAAAACACACTTAAATATACAGACCAGTGACACCACAAAGGAACCACAAAAACAAGCCAGCACAATAACCAGCTAACAACACAATGACAGGATGAAATCCACACATATCAATGCTAACATTAAATGTAAAGGGACTAAATGTCCCCACTTAAAAGGCACAGAGTGGCAAGCTGAAAAAAAATTTAAAAAATAAAAAAAAGACTCATTCAATGGTATGCTGTCTTCAAGAGACTCATCTCACATGTGCTGACTTCTATAGGCTCAAAATAAAGGGATGGAGAAAGAATCTACCAAACAAATGAAAATCAGAAAAAGTAGGAGTTGTAATCCTAATTTCAGACAAAAGAGACTTTAAAACAACAAAGATCAAAAAAGACAGGCCAGGCATGGTGGCTCACGCCTGTAATCCTAGCACTTTGGGAGGCCAGGGCAGGCAGATCACTTAAGGTCAGGAATTCAAGATCAGTCTGGACAAATGGTGAAACCCCGTCTCTACTAAAAATATAAAAATTAGCCGGTGGTGGTGGTGCACACCTGTAATCCCAGCTACTCAGAAGGCTGAGGCAGGAGAATCACTTCAACCTGGGAGGCAGAGGTCGCAATGAGCCAAAATCACAACACTGCACTCCAGCTAGGGTACAAGAACGAAATTCCATAAAAAAAAAAGACAAAGAAGAGCCTTAATGATGATAAAGGGCTCCATTCAACAAGAAGACATAACTATCCAAAATAAATATGCACCCAATACAGGAGCATCCAGATTCAGAAAGTTAATTCTCAGAGATGTACAGAGATCTAAACTCCCACACAGTAACAGTGGGGGACTTCAACACTTCACTGTCAATATTAGACATACCATCAAGGCAAAACATTAACAAAGATATTCAGGACCTAAACTCAATATTGGACCAAATGGATCTGATAGACCTCTATAGAATTCTCCACTCCAAAACAGCAGAGCATACATCCTCATCATCACATGGCACATGCTCTAAAATTGACCACATAATTGGACATAAAACAACCCTCAGCAAATGCAAAAGAACTGAAATCATACCAAACATACTCTCAGATCACAGCACAATAAAAATAAAAGTCAAGACTAAGAAAATCATTCAAAACCATGCAATTAAACAACATGCTCCTGAATGACTTTTGGGTAAAAAAGAAATTAAGGCAGAAATGAATAAGTTCTTTGAAACTAACAAGAACAAAGATACAATACACCAGAATCTCTGGGATACAACTAAGCCAGTGTTCAGAGTGAAATTCATAGCACTAAATGCCCACATCAAAAAGTTAGAAAGATCTCAAATTAACAACCCAACATCACACTGAAAGAATTAGAGAAGCATGAAAAAAATCAATCCCAAAGCTAGCAGAAAACAAGAAATAAGCAAAATCAGAGCTTAACTAAAGGATATTAAGACACAAAACATTCGAAAGATCAATGAATCCAGGAGTTGGCTTTTTGAAAAAATGAATAAGACAGGCCACTAGCTAGACTAATAAAAAAGAAAAGAGAGACAATCCAAATAAACACAATTAGAAATGATGAAGGGGATGTCACCACTGACCCCACAGAAATAAAAATAACCATCGGAAACTACTATGAACACCTCTATGCACATCAAATAGAAAACCTAGAAGAGACAGATAAATTCCTGAACACATACACCTTCAGAAGACTGAACCAGGAAGAAACTGATTCCCTGAATAGACAAATAACATGCTCTGAAATTGAATCAGTAATATTAATAAATAGGCTACCAACCAAAAAGCTCAGGACCAGATGGATTCACAGCTGAATTCTACCAAAGGCACAAAGAAGAGCTGATACCATTCCTCCTGAAACTATTCCCAAAACTTGAGGAGGAAGGACTCCTCCCCAATTCATTCTATGAGGCCAGCATCATCCTGATATCAAAACCTAGCAGAGACACAACAAAACAAGAAAATCTCAAGCCAATATCTGTGATGAACATTGATGCAAAAATCTTCAACAAAATACTTGCAAGCCAAATCCAGCAGCACATCAGAAAGCTAATCTACCATGATCAAGTAGGCTTCATCCCCAGGATGCAAGGTTGGTTCAACATATGCAAATCAATACATGTAATTTATCACATAAACAGAACTAAAGACAAAAACCACAAGATTATCTCAACAGATGCAGAAAAGTCTTTCTGTAAAATTCGACATCTCTTCATGTTTAAAATTCCCAACAAACTAGGTATTGAAGGGACATACCTCAAAATAATAAGAGCCATCTACGACAAACCCACAGCCAACATCATACTGAATGGGCAAAAGCTGGAAGCATTCCCCTTGAAAACTGGCACAGGACAAGGATGCCCTTTCTACAATATACTATTGGAAATCTTAGCAAGAGAAAAACAGGCAAGAGAAAGAAATAAAGGGAATCCAAACAGGATGAGAGGAAGTCAACCTATCCCTGTTTGCAGGTGACATGATTCTGTATCTAGAAAACCCCATAGTCTCTAGGCACAAAAGCTACTTCAGCTGATAAACAACTTCAGCAAAGTTTCAGGACACAAAATCAATGTACAAAAATCACTAGCATTCCTATACACCAGCAACAGCCAAACTGAGAGACAAATCAGGAAGGCAATCCCATTCGCAAATGCTACAAAAATAATAAAATACCTAAGAATACAGCTAACCAGGGAGGTTAAATATCTCTACAATGAGAATTACAAAATACTGCTCAAGGAAATCAGAGAAAACACAAACAAACAGGAAAACATCCCATGCTTATGGATAGGAAGAATCAACATCATTAAAATGGCCATACTGCCCAAAGCAATTTACAGATTCAATGCTATTCCTATCAAACTACAAATGACATTCTCCACAGAACTAAAAAAAAAAACTATTTTAAAATTCATATGGCACCAAAAAAGAGCCTGAATAACCAAGACAATCTTAAGCAAAAAGAACAAAGCTGGAGGCATAACATTACCTGACTTCAAACTATACTACAAAGCTACAGTAACCAAAATAGCATGGTACTGGTATGAAAACAGACACATAGGTCAACTGAACAGAAGAAAGAGCCCAGAAACAGAGTCACACACTATGACCATCTGATCTTTGACAAAGCTGACAAAAAACAAGAAATGGGGAGAAGACTCCCTATTCAATAAATGGTGCTGGGATACCTGGCTAGTTATACGCAGAAGATTGAAGCTAAATCCCTTCCTTATACCATATTTAAAAGTCAACTCAAGATGGATTAAAGATTTAAATGTAAAACCCAAAACTACAAAAACCCTGGAAGACAGCCTATGTAATACAATCCTGGACACAGGAACAGGTAAATATTTCATGACAAAGACACCAAAAGCAATCACGACAAAAGCAAAAAATTGACAAATGGGATCTAATTAAACTTAAAAGCTTCTGCACCACAAAAGAAACTATCAACAGAGTAAACAGACAACCTACAAAATGAGAGAAAATACTTGAAAACTATGCATATGACAAAGGTCTACTATCCAGCATCTATAAGATGCAAACAAATTTACAAGAGAAAAGCAACCCCATTAAAAAGTGGGCAAAGGACATGAACAGACACTTTTCAAAAGAAAACGACCTTGTGGCCAACAAGCACATTGAAAAAAAGTTTAATATCACGGATCATTAGAGAAATGCAAATCAAACCCACAATGAGATACCATTTCACAGCAGTCAAAATGGCTATTATAAAAAGTCAAAAAATAATGGATGCTGGTGAGGCTGCAGAGAAAAGAGAAGACTTATACACTGTTTGTGGGAGTGTAAATTAGTTCAACCATTGTGAAAAGCAGTATGGCAATTCTTCAAAGACCTAAAGATCTACCATTCAACCTAGCAATCCCATTGCTAGGTATATACCCAGAGGAATATAAATTTTTTGACCATAAAGACACATGCATGAGAATGTTCACTGCAGCACTATTCACAATAGCAAAGACATAGAATCAACCTAAATGTCCATCAGTGACAGATTGGATAAAGAAAATGTGGTACATATATACTGAGGAGTACTATGCAGCCATAAAAAGAATGAGATCATGCCTTTTGTGGGAACATGGATGGAGCTGGAGGCAAACTAACACAGAAACAATCATAGATTCTTAGCAAACTTACACAGAAATCCAAATACCGCATGTTCTCACTTATAAGTGGGAGCTAAATGATGAGAACTCATGAACAAAAAGAAGGGAACAACAGACACTGAGGTCTACTTGAGAGTGGAAGAAATAACTATTGGGTGCTAGGCTTAATACCTGGGTGATGAAATAATCTGTACAACAAACACCTGTGACACAAGTTTACTTATATAACAAACCTTCACATGAACCCTGAAACTAAAATAACAGTTTTTTAATTAGATGAGGCTGGAGACAGAGATGGCCCAGATCACATGAGGCGTTGCAGATATCATAAGGAGTTTGGTCTTTAAAAGCAATTGGAAGCCATTCCAAGCTCTCAAGAAACATGATCAGATTTTCATTTCTAAAAGCTCATCTGGATACAGTGTAAGAAATGTATCACAGTTGGGAGCTGCTTCAGTCAACTTGAGATAGATGACAATAGTGCCACTATAGGGAGGCAGTGAGTTAGAGAGGAGTGTATGCATACTAGGGATATTTATGAGGTAAAATCCATAGGACTTGGCTGTGTTAAAGAAATACATGAATATATTAGGGAATCAGTCTTCAAAATAGACCACATTTACTTATCTTTCCACTAGCCATAATGACTAAATTTTAGAAAAGTTCTTTATGCAAATGGTAATTTTTTAAAAACAGAAAATATAAAGCTCCATCTGATATTAGTGTTTTACAAAAAAAGGCATACGAGCTTTTACACCTTATAGGCCTTATTCCAGATAGAAGATGAAGAGTCTTGAATTCAGTTATTTTTCCCTGTGAATATATTTGTATGAGACTCTTCTAGGTCTCTGATTTATTTCCTATATTTATTAATACGTGAATGTTAATAGCCTCCTTTAATTTACAGCCAAGCTACAGATCACCATTTCTCAAAGTGTGTTCCCCAGAACCAGCCCTTTTTTTCATCAATAATGGTTAAATATATAGCAATTTCCTTAATGGAGGCTTTCAAAGCCTTTAATATGCTAACATGCATTGTGAATTTCCAAAGCAGAAATCTGAAGCACATCTCAACTCATGTGTCATGGAATGCATTCCACTGAACATATCAGTGGTCTGGTGTTCCATAAGATCCCTTAAGTAACAGGCCACGTGCATCTTGGCTTAGTTCCTTGAGCAAAGTTTTGCATATAACATGTCTTTATAATTTGTTAAATGAATGACGATACTGATTAAGAATTGCAAACTTTAACACCAAGTCTCTTAGCTAAGTGACATGACAAAGGGCTGACAAATGCCCCATGCCTCTAATGAGGGCATCAATAGAAGGACAGCCAGCTAACTTGTTGATATGTAAAACATACCCATTTTTAAAGGGAAGCCAAAAATACGTATTTCTGTATGAAATTTCATACTATTTCTTAGTGCCTCAGGCCAAACAGAACATATAGGCTACAAGTTTGAACTTCTAAGACATTCTAACACACATTACATTTCACTACTTTAAAAAAAAAATAGTCAGGCCAAGTTGCTTAGTGGAGCAACCAAGAATCCTCCTGTGAGATCCATAAAAGCTTTTCTTCCTTTTAAGGAACTCACACTTTTAATTTTCCACTAAGAAAATTTCCATTTCTACTTTTTAATTTTCTTCTTGAGGAAAAGTAACTCCTTCATTGCCTGGAGGCATCATTAGAAAGAAACCCTAAAAGAGATAACTTAGCAAATAATACTGTTAAACCTTGAAAGAAATCATTATTTCATTATAAAGCACATTTTCTCCCTGGTTCAGGAAAGATCAGGTCATTCAGGAATAAAGAGCAATAGAAAAGCAATCCTATTTGAGAAAGCACATTATCACACCAGAGGCAAATACTTAGATATAGCAATGCAATCAGACCAGAGTTTAATTACAGATGTGATCGTGTATCTGTTTTGCTAAAAACAAGTAATGTGACTGCTTAAACTACAGTAAACTCTCAGTTATTTAGAACCTTATTTATCAATTTATAGGTTACCCACCCCAATTTATTTCCTTTCTTGCTAAGCATATTTGTCTATTTCAATACTAACAGGTACAGGAAAATGTACGCTTAGTAAGTTTGTATTTCTTAAATTTCATTAAAACAACGCACAAACATACACACATCATACATACAGGGTTAGGTAGTTTATGTCTTGTTTCTTATTTATGCTATTTCTATAATGGGTGCTTTATTGTTTACTTTGTGATTAAAATTCTATTTATATATCTTTTTCCCTTTTTTACCATTTAGAAGTCCAGCATGAATAGTGGGGAAAAAAATTATGGTAGTAGTATGGTTCTATTTTGTAAAAATCAACTGTATTTTTAAATGAAGTGTTAACTTGAAAAAATGAGATTTTTTACTGCTAATGAAACCGTATATATAATAACACTTCTCAAATCTGAAGATAACTTGTCTCCTGACCTCAACAGTCTAAAAAATATCCAATAACCAAGAAAATGGAATTGGAACTAATACATCTACATGAGCCAAAACAGATAATAACAACAACAAATAATGCCATCACCTCATGCAGCCACGGCAGGCTGTCTTCAAATCCCTTTTTAAAAGACTTTCATAAACATAATCTCATTTGATCTGCTAAATAGCATTATAGTAGTTTCCCCTTATCCATAGGGGACATGCTCCAGAGCCCCAGTGTGTGCCTGAAACCATAAATAGTATAAAATCCAATATATACTACTTTTTCCATACATACATATGATAAAGTTTAATTTATATATTAGGCACAATAAGGATTAACATTATCAAATAATAAAACAGAACAATTACAAAAATATACTACAATAAAAGTTATGTGGATGTGCTCTCTCAATCTCTCTCTCTAAATATCTTATTGTACTGTACTCATTGTTCTTCTGATAATGTGAGATGATACATGTCTACATGATACTTGAAATGAGGTGAATGAAGTAGGCATTATGATGCAGCATTAGGCTACTATTTGACTTTCTGATGACACTTCAGAAGGAAGAGTGTCTGCTTTGGGTGATCCTGGATCATCGAGCCATGACTATGTCAATGGTTGGATGTCAGAAACACATGATGTCAGTGGCTAACCAGGTAGGTAGTGTAATGGGCAGGTGGATACACAGGACAAAGGGATGATTAAGGACCTGGGTGGGACAGAGCAGGATGGCATCAGATTTTATTGTGCTTCTCAAAATGGCATGTGATTTAAAATTTATGACTCGTTTATTTCTGACATTTTCCACTTACTATTTTTGGAATAGTTGACCATGGGTAACTGAAACCACAGATAGCAAAACCACAGATAAGGAGGAACTGCTGTGTAATTTTAAAAAGGGTTGGCAATCTTATTCCCATTATTCAGATGAATACTGTAGGGTTACCATATTTCATCCAAATGAGGACAAGAGGACAATGGTTGGAGCACTATTAATAATTATGCCTAGAAAACAAACATAAACTTGGGATGGTCACAGTCTAACTGGAACATATAGTCACCCTAGAAATACTATGTCATAAAGTCATGCTTTTGCTTAGGCAAGCTCCTCAGGCCATCTCTAAAAACCTATTTGCTCCTGCTAATGGGTGATGCACCTCTACCATGAGGCAAGATGCTATTTGTGGCTGAGGGGAGCAAAGTCAATCTAGAAGGGTAGCATTGACCTGGGAGTCTAAAACAGATGAATTAGGCTAATGGTACAAATCACAATGACCAGGGCACTTAGTGAACTTGTGGCTAACAACACATCCCAAAGGAACCCAGCCTCAGCTCCAGTTCATACTGTTGTAACAAGGAAGAACCTTGCTTTTCAAATACCTGCTGGGTGATGCATGCCTGTCTGAGTCAATGAGACTGGCCCATCAGTCTCCTTCTTACAGCAGATCCCAAGGGGGCCCAGTCTCAAATCCAGTCCCTCTAGCTGCAGTCAGGGACCTATATCACCTGTGCAGAGACCTGCTGGAGGCATGCCCATCTGAGCCATCAGGACAGTCTTCTGGACTTACTGGCCAGTATTCCCACTCAGCCCCAGTTACCCTCCTTGGGTCTTCACCAGGTTAATCTGAGCCAGAAGGCCACAAGAACTTTGGAATCCTCACAAGATGTGGAGTAAGCCTGAGCTTATAGTGTCCTCCAGTGCTGAGACAGCTGCAGTGATCACAGGCTCAGGAAAACCAAGATAGTCTGCTTAGAATCCCTAGAAGGCCCTCTGAAAGGGACAGGCACAAACAAAGACAATTTGTAAAGGTGAAAATAAATACCTAATCCTTCAATGTTCAGACATGGTCACATGTCACAGGCATCAAGAACATTCAAGGAAATATGACCTCATCAAACAGACAAAATAAGGTGCCAGAGGCTGATCCTAAAAGTGATGGAAATGTGTTATCTCTCAGACAAAGAATTTTAAAGAGCTGTTTTAAGGAAGCTCAACAAACTTCAAGAAAACACAGAGAATCAATTCAGAAATTTATCACAGAAATTTAAGAAAGAGATTGAAATAACTTATTAAAAATCAAACAGAAATCCTGGAGGTAAAAAATACAATTAATGAAATTAAAAAATGCATTAGAGAACATCAACAGCAGAATTTATCAGCTGGAAGAAAGAAACAGTAAGCTTAAAGACAGACTATTTGAAAGTACAGTCAGAGGGCTCACGCTTGTAATCCCAGCACTTTGGGAGGCTGAGGTGGGTGGATCACCTGAGGTTGGGAGTTCGAGACCAGCCTGACCAACATGGAGAAACGCCATCTCTACTAAAAATACAAAATTGGTTGGGCATGGTGGCACATACCTGTAATCCCAGCTACTCGGGAGGCTGAGGCAGGAGAATCACTTGAATCCAGGAGGCAGAGGTTGCGATGAGCTGAGATTACACTACTACACTCTAGCCTGGGCAACAAAAGTGAAACTCTGTGGGGAAAAAAAAAAAAAAATCTTTGCCTAGACATTTTGTCATTAGGTTATCCAAAGTTAAGACGAAGGAAAGAATTTTAAGAGCTGTGAGATAGAAGCATCAGGTAACCTATAAAGGAAAACCTATCAGATTAACAGCAGATTTCTCAGCAGCAACCCTACAAGCTAGAAGGGACTATCTTCAGCCTCCTCAAACAAAACAATTATCAGCCAAGAATTTTGTATCCAAGCGAAACTAAGCATCATATCTGAAGAAAAGATAAAGTCATTTTCAGATAAACAAATGCTGACAGAATTTGCCATTACCAAGCCAACCACTATAAGAACTGCCAAAAGGAGCTCTAAATCTTGAAACAAATCCTGAAAACACATCAAAACAGAACCTCTTTAAAGTGTAAATCACACGGGACCTATAAAACAAAAATACGAGTTAAAAAGCAAAAACAAAAACCAAAAACCAAAGTACACGAGCAAAAAAGAGCATGATGAATGCAACAGTACCTTACATTTCAATACTAACATTGAATGTAAATGGCCTAAATGCTCCACTTAAAAGACACAGAACTGCAGAATGGATGAGAACTTACCAACCAACTATCTGGTGACTTCAGGAGACTCACCTAAGGATTCATATAAACTTAAAGGGGTGGAAAAAGGCATTTCATGCAAATGGAAACCAAAAGCAAGCAGGTGTAGCTGTTCTTATATCACACAAAGCAAACTTTAAAGCAACAGTGCTTAAAACAAAGAGGGACATTATATAATGGTAAAAGGCCTTGTTCAACAGGAAAATATCACAATCCTAAACATATATGCACCTAACACTGGAGCTCCCAAATTTATAAAACAGTTACTAACAGACCTAAGAAACAAGAGAGACAGCAACACAATAATAGTGGGGACTTCAATACTCCACTGACAGCACTAGACAAGTCATCAAGAGAGAAAGTCAACAAAGAAACAATAGACTTCAACTATACCTTGAAACAAATGGACTTCACAGACTTCCATCCAACAACCACAGAGTACACATTCTATTCAACAGCACATGGAACTTTCTGTAAGATAGACTATATGATAGGCCATAAAACAAATCTCAATAAATTTAAGAAAATTGAAATTATATCAAGCACTGCCTCAGACTACAGTGGAATAAAACTGGAAGTCAACTCCAAAAGGAACCTTCAAAACAATGCAAATACATGGAAATTAAATAATCTGTTCCTGAATGAGCATTGGGTCAAAAACAAAATCAAGATGGAAATTTAAAAATTATTCATACTTAATGACAATAATGACACAACCTATCAAAACCTCTGGGATACAGCTAAGGTGGTGCTAAGACAAAAGATCATAGCCCTAAATACCTATATCAAAAAGTCTGAAAGAGCACAAACAGATAATCTAAGGTCACACCTCAAGGAACTAGATAAACAAAATCAAACCAAACCCAAACCCAGCAGAAGAAAGGAAGAAACCAAGATCAGAGCAGAACTAAATGAAATTGAAACAAAAAAAAATACAAAAGATAAATGAAACAAAAAGCTGGTTCTTTGAAAAGACAAATAAAATAGACCATTAGCAAGATTAACCAAGAAAAGAAAACAGAAGATCTAAATAACCTCACATTATTACAACTGACACCACTGAAATAAAAAAGATCATTCAAGGCTACTATGAATACCTTTACATACATAAACTAGAAAACCCAGAAGAGATGGATAAATTCCTGGAAAAATACAACCCTCCTAGCTTAAATCAGGAAGAATTAGATATCCTGAACAGATTGAAATGGTAATTTAAAAATTACCAACAAAAAAAGTCGAGGAACAGACGGATTCACAGCAGAATTCTATCAGATATTCAAAGAAGAATTGGTACCAATCCTTTTAACAGAGATTCTTTTCACAAGATACAGAAAGAAGGAACCCTCTCTAATTAGTTCTATGAAACAAGCATCACCCTAATACCAAAATCAGAAAAGGACATAACCAAAAAAGAAAACTACAGACCTATATTCTTGATGAACATGGATGCTAAAATCCTTAACAAAATACTAGCTAACTGAATCCAACAACATATCACAAAGATAGTTCACCATGATCAACTGGGTTTCACATCAGGGATGCAGTGATGGTCTAACATATACAAATCAATAAATGTAATACACTACATAAACAGAATTAAAAACAAAAATCACATGATCATCTCAATAGATGCAGAAAAGGCATTCGACAAAATCCAGCATCACTTTATGATTAAAACTCTCAGCAAAATCAGTATACAAGGGACATACCTTAATATAATAAAAGCCATCTATGACAAACCCACAGCCAACATAATGCTTAATGGGGAGAAGTTGAAAGCATTCCCTCTGAGAACTGGAACAAGACAAGGATACCCACTCTTACCACTTTTCTTCAACATAGTACCGGAAGTCCTAGCCAGAGCAATCAGACAAGAGAAAGAAATAAAGGACATCCAAATTGGTAAAGAGGAAGTTAAACTGTCACTGTTTGCTGATTATATGATCATTTACCTTGAAAACCCTAAGGGTTCCTCCAGAAAGCTCCTAGAACTGATAAGAGAATTCAGCAGTTTCCAGATACAAGATTAATGTACACAAATCAGTAGCTCTTCTATACAACAGCAACCAAGCAGAGAATCAAATCAAAAACTCAACCCCTTTTACAAGAGCTGCAAAAAAATAAAATGAAATACTTAGGAATATACCTAACAAAAGAGTCGAATGACCTCTACAAGGAAAACTACGAAACACTGCTGAAAGAAATCACAGACATCACAAACAAATGGAAACATATCCCACATTCATGGATGGGTAGAATCAATATTGTGAAACTGACCATACTGCCAAAAGCAATCTAAAAATTCAATGCAATCCCCATCTCAAAATACCACCATCATTCTTCACAGAATTAGAAAAAACAATTATAAAATTCATATGGCACCAAAAAAGAGCCCACATAGTCAAAGCAAGACTAAGCAAAAATAATACATCTGGAGGTATCACACTATCTGATTCCAAACTATACTATAAGGCCATAGTCACCAAAACAGCATGGTACTGATACAAAACACACAGACTAATGGAACAGAATAGAGAACCCAGAAATAAAACCAAATACTTACAGCTAACTGATCTTTGGCAAAGTAAACGAAAAACATACAGTGGGGAAAGGATACCCTTATCAATAAATGGTGTTTGGATAACTGGCTACCCACATGTAGAAGAATGAAACTAGATCCTCATCTCTCACCTTATACAAAAATCAACTCAAGATGGATTAAGGACTTAAACCTGAGACATGAAACTATAAAAATTCTAGAAGATAACATTGGAAAAACTCTTCTTAGGCAACAATTTCATGACCAAGAACCCAAAAGCAAATGCAGTAAAAACAAAGGTAAATAGCTGGGACCTAATTAAAGAGCATTTGCATGGCAAAAGGAACAGTCAGCAGAGTAAACAGACAACCCACAGAGTGGGAGAAAATCTTCAAAATCTATACATCTGACAAAGGACTAATATCCAGAATCTGCAACGAACTCAAACACATCAGTAAGAAAAAAAAAATCCCATCAAAAAGTGGGCTAGGACTAGACATGAAGAGAGAATTCTCAAAAGAAGATAAACAAATGGACAACAAACATATGAAAAAATGCTCAACGTTACTAATGATCAGGGAAATGCAAATCAAAACCACAATGCAATACCACCTTACTCCTGCAAGAATGGCCATAATCAAAAAATCAAAACACAGTACATGCTGACATGGATGTGGATAACAGGGAACACTTCTACACTGCTGGTGGGAATGTAAACTAGTATAGCCACTGTGGAAAACAATGTGGAGCTTCCCTAAAGAACTAAAAGTAGAACTCCCATTTGATCCAGGAATCTCACTACTGGGTATCTACCCAGAGGAAGAGAAGTCATTATTCAAAAGAGATACTTGCACACACATGTTTATAGCAGCACAATTCATAACTGCAAAATCATGAAACGAATCCAAATGCCCATTAATCAATGAGTGAATAAAGAAACTGTGGTATATCTACAATGGAATACTATGCAGCCATAAAAAGGAATGAACTAACAGCATTTGCAATGACCTGGAAGAGATTGGAGACTATTATTCTAAGTCAAGTAATTCAGAAATGGAAAAACAAACATCACATGTTCTCATTGACATGTGAGAGCTAAACTATGAGGATGCAAAGGCATAAGAATGATACAATGGACTTTGGGGACCTGGGGGGAACAGTGGGAGGGGGGCGAGGGATAAAAGACTACAAATAGGGTGCAGTGTGTACTGCTCGTGTGTTGGGTGCACCAAAATCTTACAAATTGCCACTGAAGAACTTACTAATGTAACCAAATACCATCTATACCCCAATAACTTATGGAAAAATAAAATAAATGTTATTAAAGAAATGCTAAAAAAATAAAAGAATAAAATAAAAGGCATGACCATATTTAATAGACCTTAGAAAGATGACCCATCAAAAGTAATTAACGTGGATGGCTTGGTTGCTTCATGAATAAGCCCCCTAAGCTACTCAGAAGCCTTGATTATCTAGACTGAAGCATTAAAAAGGTGTCTAAGAGCACAAATTACAGTTTGCATTATTTTGCTTAAAAAGATCTGTTTCTCTCCAAGTTAGAATGTATAACTAAACACATCTTATTCTCCAACTTGCACTTCCCACCACTGAGTTGTGAGGCTCTGGATAGCTTAATGAAATATTCTGGAACTCATATTTTCATCTGGAAATGAGAAGATTAGATCCCTTAGATCAGAAGTCAGCAAACTTATAACCTACAGGCCTGCATCTGTTTTTGTAAATAAAGTTGGATTGAAACACAGCTACCCTCATTCCTTTATACATTGTCCATGGCTGCTCTCACTGAACAATCGAAGAATTGAATCCTTGTGTCAAAGATAATCTAGACTTCAGGGCCTAAAATATTTACTACTTTTCAGGACAAGTTTGCTGATATCTGACTTAGATTATTCTTTATTTTTTAAGTGGAGAGAGATATAAAAGAATGGAAATCCATATATATTGGCCAGGCACCAGTGGCTCATGCCTATAATGTCAGCACTTTGGGAGGCCAAGGCAGGCAGATCACCTGAGGTCAGAAGTTTGAGACCAGCTTGGCCAATATGGTGAAACCCCATCTTTACTAAAAATGCAAAAATTAGCCAGGTGTCGTGACATGCCCCTATAATCCCAGCTACTCAGGAGGCTGAGGCAGGAGAAATGCTGAACCCTGGAGATGGAGGTTGCAGTGAGCCGAGATCCAACCACTGCACTCCAGCCTGGGTGACAAGCAAGAATCCATAAATACATATATATATGTTTGTGTGTGTGCATATATATACATAAATACTATACATATACTATATATATTTATACTATCTTCTCATCTCTGAAAATCTCTCTCATCCTCTCTCTTTTTCCTTCTAAATAACTTTAAACAGCACACAAACTTCTATTTTTACCTTTTCCTTAAATATACTTACCTCTGAGCATTAAATTATTTTCATTTCTTTCCCATGAATATCCCACTACAGAATACACGCTGGACTACATTATTTGTATTTAAGCAAGCAGCATTGGGGCTCCTTTCCCAAGTTGTTGTCATTAAAAGGACCAAAGCAAAACATTGAAACAAACAATAACATGAACTGTTCTCTATATTTACTTATTTATTTAGAGTTGGAGTCTCACTCTGCCACCCAGGCTGGAATGCAGCGGCATGGTCTCAGCTCACTGCAACCTCCGCCTTCCAAGTTCAAGTGATCCTCCTGCCTTAGCCTCCTGAGCAGCTGAAATTACAGGTGCCCACCACCGTGCCAGGCTAATTTTTGTATTTTCAGTAGAGACGGGGTTTCACCATGTTGGCCAAGCTTGTCTTGAACTGCTGACCTCAAGTGATCCACCTGCCTTGGCCTCCCAAAGTGCTAGGATTACAGGCATGAGCCACCATGCCCAGCCAAGCATCTCTCTTTAAACTACTTTACCAACACTGACAATTTACATTCAGTACTAATCAAAAAGGAAACTAGAGGCTGGGCATGGTGGCTCACGCCTGTAAATCCAGCACTTTGGGAGGCCGAGGCGGGTGGATCACCTGAGGTCAGGAGTTTGAGACCAGCCTGGTCAACATAGTGAAACCCCATCTCTACCAAAAATACAAAAAATTAGCTGGTGTTTTGGTGGGTACCTGTAATCCCAGCTACTCAGGAGGGGAAGAATCACCTGAACCCAGGTGACAGAGGTTGCAGTGAGCTGAGATCATGCCATTGCACTCCAGTCTGGGCAACAAGAGCAAACTTTTGTCTCAAAAAAAAAAAAAAAAAAGGAAACTTGGACTTAAGCTAGGGCATTTTAAAACACCACAATTGCACCATGGGTTTAATAATAAAAAACAAAACACTAACATCTTGTGATCATTCGGTGTATGACAGTCCTTATGCATGTAAAGTACTTTATAGAATTATCTCTTACAATCCTTCCGAGCACCAATGCATAGAATGCTTTAGGTTGGACATTGCATACGAGTAGCACAGCTAAAAAGACTGTCATATCATAGCCCTCCTTATCATTTTGAAGATTGTTCATATTTTTATCATAACTTGGCTAACTTTAAAGATGAGGGAGCTATATATTTATCAAGATAGTTTTCTGACGGGTGGCAGTAAAATGTCTTAATATAATTGATATATATTACATTTTGCTTGAACTTACAAAGGAAGAATATATTTGATTATTAAAAGGTCTTGATAATCTAACAACAATCAAAATAACCTACATTTCTAAGTAAGTTTTTTTTTCTCACTGAAGTACTGATTACTATCTTAAATTTTTTTCAAATCTCATACAATCAATTCTCTCTAGTTCATATATTCTGGCACTTGTCTTCTATACTCAAGTAAGATAGCAGAGTTCTATTTTAAGTATACAGGCATTTTTATTATGATACAAATAACTAGGTAATAGCTAATATTAATTTAGCATCAATAATATACAAAGTACGTATTAAATTGACATAAATTAGAGATTACTATGTAACAATCTGCTAATTATATTAGAGCACTTGTTTATTTGTTGCTATGGAAATTTTATAATTAACTGCTATTAAAATTTTTGGCTTGTTATCTATATTGTTTCTAAATTTGATTTTCTAATTATTGTAATTAAAAATTCAAATTGAATATTATATTGTTTAATCATTTGATGTATAGTATTTATTCAGAATGACTTTATGTTTGTATAATTGTGATTAATGCTAATATATAATATACTAACTTCAAAGGTTCTTTTTTCACTTGAGGAATGAGAACCTTTCTCTAATTCACAGAAAGGTGTCCTGTGGGCTAGTAGCAGCCTTCATCTTTCAGCCAATTTCATGATGGAGAAGATACTGTTATTATCTCCTTTTTACAGAAAGGGAGGCTTAGAAATGTTAAACAATATGCCCAACATCACAGAGATAGCAAGTCATGGGGCAAGATTCAAACCCTAGCAGTTTGAGCCAGAGCTCAACACAGGCAGCATAACTCTCACAGCTGAATAGCAAGGTTTGAGGAATTACAGGTATCCCCTCCCAAAAAGGACCTCCCATACCTTCCTGTCTGGATGGACATTTCTCTCACTGATGTCATTCATTGATTATGCAACGAAAGTGAATGCAGTTCTTTCAGAAGATCACAGTGGTGACAACAGAAGCTGATCAGAACTAGCAAGATGGAAGAGTTATCCAGCGTGGATTTCCAAAAACATGTGTATGTTTCAGGAATTGATGAGAAGCATATTTTGATGAAAAACAGACACAGATTCAAATTATTCCTCTGCCACCTACTCAAGAACTCTTCCTCTCAAATTCCTGGTCCCCCTCCAACATACAAAAGCACATCCTATATATATCTCCAACCATTCATCTGTCCAAGGCAGGAACCTGGGAATCAGCCTTGAGGACCTTCCTTTCCCTCCCCACCCCACCTATTCCCACCCATCACCAAGAACTGTCTTTGCAAATACCTCACAAACACATTTCTCACCATGTGTACCACTGCCACCCTGGCCTCACCATTATTTCACACCAGAATTACTATAATACCCTCTTAACCACTTTCCTTTCTCACTCTCTGACTCCTCTCCCATTTGCTCTCCCCAGTACACCTAGATTGACTATTCATCTCATCAAGGAATGCATTCCCTTAAAACCTGTGAATGCAATGCCTCTCATTTCTAAACATCAAACTCTATCCCAGCCTACACCATCTTACAAGATGTGCCACCTCTCCTTCTCCAGTCATCTCCTGCAGCAGACCAGCTTGCAGATTCTCAGATACTCCCAGCTCCTACACCAGGGCCTTTGCACATGCTTTCTCTTTGGACTACTTAACACCCATGTATCTTTCATTACTCAGCTTCACCATCAGAACCTCCAGCTGTGTGCTCCCTGACCTTGACCTTTTCCTCATATCTCTTCTCACGTCTACTGGCCCATGGTCAGATCTGGTCACACTGTGCTAGCTTCTCCTATACTGAACATTTTGTTTTTCCCTGCAGAGACTTTATTACAGGTTGTAATTATACATTGCTATATGGTTATTATTGGTTAATGTCTGTCTTCTGCCATGGACTATAAGCTACATGTGGGGAGTGTCCACATTTGCTGTGCTCACCATTTGGATCTCAGTGCTTAGCACAAAGCACAGGTCACCAAATTCTTGTTCAATAGCATACAGAACTATGTAGCTGTGAGCAAATTACTTAAACTTTCCCAGTTTCTCTTTTTCTCAACTGTCAAAAAAAAGGGGGGGTAGTGGGGGGAACAATACTGCCTCAAAGGTTTTTGTCAGGCTTAACTAGAATCAGCTATGTAAAGCACTAAACAGAATAGGCTCATTTACTCGATACATGGTAGCTATTCCTGCTATTATTCCCTATAATATGCTGTGGGCCATCAGAATTTGTCCTCATTTTTAAATTGTTTCTAGTCCTGTAAAAAAGAAAAACATTCACACAAATAATTAAAAAACTATGGGATAAGAGTCTATCACATTACCCAACAGGAGGCCCGACCTAACAGGCTTTGGCCTTTGCAAATTTGAAGTCGCCGACATTCAGGATACCTTCTATCATCTCTCCTTTAGGGACCATCAGGATCCTGCTGCTTGGATCACAAGCATGGCATTATCAAGAGATTGGCTCAAACACCATCTCCTCAGCATAGACCTTCGTGATGCTGCCAAGAAGAATTAACACCTTTTTCATCCCATGTCCTCCAGCAGTGTGTGTCTGTGTGTGTGTGTGTTGTGTGTGTATCCCTATTAAGAAATTAAAGTTCCTCAAAGACAAGAATCGTGTTTTTCATTTCTATATTCCTGACCAAATCAACTACAATAAATGCCCAATTAAGTTTCATTGAATGAATGAATGAATGAATGAATGAATGAATGAATGAATGAATGAAAAGGAAATAAAACTAAACACACAACAGTGGATATGTAGAAAAGACAAGCACAGCAAGAGTAACTAGGCTGCCCGGGGAGGCAGTATGCAAGTCCAGAACCTCGCTTATGTTCAGAAGGCTTTCAAAAGACAGATGAAAGGAAGTGGAGCCTGGGCAAGAGGCAGCCCTAGTCTGTTTACTCTTCGATCACTTTGTAACTTACCTGCTGCCCCCACCCCTAGGTCTGCTTTGACATAAGATCTTTAAATGTTGAGGTGGGAAGGGGGGAATCACTTAACTGCTATCTGATTCCTCATCTGTAAAATAGAGCTACTGACACTGACCTTCCTCATAGAGCTATTGTGTGGGATAATCAATTAATAATTGCAGAATCCTTTGAGAGTATAAAGTGCAACATAAATGCTAAGCATAATTTCCATACAGTCTCTGCTGGCTCTTCTCAAGCACATTCTGGCCGACCTCGGTGCCTCTGATCTGCTGTTATCACCTGTAATAGAGCAAACAATGCCTTTGTATCATTAAGCAAATGCATAATGAATGGTATTCATTGTTAAAGGTTACTTAGCAATATAACCTTTTTTTTTTTTTTTGCCTTTTGAATGGGAACATCCACCGGTGACTGGATTATGTAAACTAATAGCTAATGTATCAAAGGAAAGGAGAGAAAAGAAACAGCCATGGCAACCAGGGCAATAGGAACCACGCTTTGGCCTTCAGAAGAAACCTGTATCCACCTAGCAAAACTAGGATAAGGAGTTAACTTGGAGAAAACCAGAGGGGATGGTGAACAGAAAAGTCAACAATGGGAAATGGCAGACTGTGGCCTAGGCATCCTCCGGCTGTCAGATCTTGGCTTATTTTATGAGACATAATCTGCCATCTTCAGGAGTGTGAACCTGGGCTGTCATTGTCCTCTTCTTCAAGTCTCTGTGTTCTTCCCTTCATGCTCACTGGTGCTTTGGTGGGAAGATTGTGTTTTTCTTTGAATATAACCTTTTCTAAGGATAGAGGCTGGTGGCACTACCATCAGAGAACCTTTATCCTCCTCTGCATTCCTCCCGATTCCCGATGCTCAGCTCTTCCCAGAGAAATGGCCCTCAACCCAATGCAGGGGCAATCGCTAGCCTCAGGAACAATCACCCCAAGATTCTCAAGGTAAGTGAGACAGCCTGAGAAAGACCACCTCCTCCCATAAAATGCGAAAAAGCTCACAACTTGTTCATTGGTTCATTTGATTTAATACCAAAAGGTTGGAACAGTATTACAATTCCCTTAAGTGTTCCTTTGAGATTTAGACAAAAGAAATAACAAATGTTTGCTGATTTGGTTTAGATTTTTTAAGTTTAGACTTCAGTACTCTAGCACAGTCTTAAGGTATTTGGTAATTCTACAAGTTTAATTTTTAAATGTTAGAGTTAACTTTTATGTCACATTTCTCAAAAACTATATGAATTTACAAGGTACTCTTCTCCCTATATTCCTTTAAATAATACCCAAAACAACTCTCATATACCCTTCTATGTTTTACTGCCTTGACTACAGGGATTTTATGTCTCTTATTCGGCATTGCTGTTTATTGTCACTTCCCCCATAATTCTGGTTTTTGCTGGCCTGTTTTTTTTATTTTATCCTTTTGCAAGTCTTTCTTCACCATGCTAAGTCAAACTTTGAAACTTGATAAACGCAATAAAATTTTTCTTAACATGGAACAAGATCGCCACCCAGTGGCCATGCTGAGCTTCACTCTATGCATTTTTCCAGATTTTTCCCTTCACATTTTTATTTATCTGGACAGCAGAACAGAGGTGTCCTTAAAGAATAGCCCAGCCCCTTCATTTTTCTGAGGAGAAAAGTAAAGGTCAGAAAGGTTAACATCTGGTCAAGTCCACAATACCACAATAAGACCCCTGCCTTAGGACAGGCTTCAGTCCTCATGTTTTCAACGACTACCTCAGAACTGGAGGTGACCTTCAGGATCAGCCAATCCAAGCCCTCTATCGTACAGATGAGGAAACTGAGGCACAGAGAAGAAAAATGGCTTCTCAGGGTTTATGGAGCTGACTAAATGGGACAAAATCCAGCTTTATTAACACTTAGCCTAATGTTCATTCTCCTACTTAGACCAATCCCATTTTAAATATTTTATTTTCCCCTTTGGATTATCATAATTCCAGTCTTTAATAGATGACCACAGTAGATAAGCATAAAATGGTCAGCTCTTGCCTTCCTCAAAATGAATAGTTATGCAATGGGAACCCTCAGAAAGGTAAAATTCATTCTCATTAATGAACTGTTCACTGTTGGTATATCCAAAAATATTTCACCACTTTTGTTTATACTTAGGAGGTGATAGATTTAATTAAAGGCAATTAGAAATTCTAACTATGCCTTCTTTCCATTTAAAGAGAACACTCGGCCAAGCGTGGTGGCTCACGCCTGTTATCCCAGCACTTTGGGAGGCTGAGGCAGCCAGATCATGAGGTCAGGAGATCGAGACCATCCTGGCTAACACGGTGAATTCCGTCTCTACTGAAAATACAAAAAATTAGCTGGGCGAGGTGGCGGGTCCCTGTAGTCCCAGCTACTCGGGAGGCTGAGGCAGGAGTATGGTATGAACCCAGGAGGCGGAGCTTGCAGTGAGCGGAGATGGGCCACTGCACTCCAGCCTGGGTGACAGAGTGAGACTCCATCTCAAAAAAAAAAAAAAAAAAAGAGAATACTCATCTCTAGTTCAAAATGTCTTGATTCTAGAATTTCAATACTTGGATTTGAACACTTCCTTTGGCAAGTTAGGGATGACTTCACATTGTCCACTAACTTCAAAGTCCTCTTAATGACATGAGAAAGATCCACAACATTGAAGATTCCTTATCACTCTAAATAATTTTGAGTTCCTAAACTCGGAAGTGAATAAGATTCACAGAGGGTAGCAGATGCTGCCTGGCTTTGCCCCACCCCAGATCCGCATGGTCCTCCTGAGTTCACCTGCAGCTGTGGTCCCAGGCAAACTGACAGCTCCCCACTTCCCCTGCTGTCTTCCATGCCCGAGGGTTTTGGAGCCTCCCCAACTTCTGGTGGGACAATGCTGAGTTGGGCTGCACACAGTTTTTCAAAAGATCCCCTGGGATTGAGCCCCAGCTGCCCTGGAGCCCTAACATGAAACTACTCCCTAATCCCTGGAATTGGCCTTTCTCCTCTTCCCATGGCATTTTCCCCACTTCCTCACTTGTGCTTCCTGGGATCACCTCTCCAACAGGGGCAATTAAACAAACAACCTGTATCCACACCCTTGCCTCAGGGCCTGATTTTCAGGGGATACAAACAACTGACTCTGCATTGTAGAGAAGCCCTGTTTGCCTTGATGTCACAACTTGTCTCTAATAATGGTGTTCCAAGAGGTTGTTCAGTCTGGCCTTTCTCCCTGTATACAAGTAGATTAACTAGGAAGCGTGAGAAGTTGAAATGTCAGGGCCTTTCACTTGAGCAAGCCATTTTCAAGCCTTGGGAGGGCTCTAGAAATCTAATCAAATGGTATATGTTTTTGTAAAATTTACAAAAGCAAGACATTTTAACCCTAGTTTAAAAGACTAAAAAAGACCACTGTCTCTTTTCAGGTTGTATTCTGGTGACGGAGAGCACTTTTGGAATCTGGCTAAAGGGGAAATTCAGTTAGAAATACACATTTTAACTGAAATTTGGCAAGATGTTTCAGAACATTTCAGTAAAATAAATGTAAAATTATAGACTCCTGTTGGGAGAATATGGAGTGTTCTTTCTGCTATCTTTAAATCAAGTATTTAAAGAAGTGAGAGAAAATGTCAATAAAAAAAAAAAACAGAGTAAGACACAAAAGCAACAGAGTGAGCAATAAAATCAATAGAAATTATTTCAGTATCAAGAAGTAAATTGCAACAAAAACATTCAGCATCTCAAAAGCAGTCAGAAGAATAGAGTAAAAATAATGATACGCTTATGGATTACTTGATAACCCAAATTAACAAACACAAGTGAATCATATGAATACACTGGAAAAAATTAAATACCCCAATTTTTTGACACCAAATATTGTTATCAATGAATAAAATATAAACTCACAATACATCACCACAATGAGTACACCTATGACAAACTGGTTAATGAGTGTCATTAATTCAAAGTACTCAACATAGGACAACGCACTAGAAAGCTTGAAACGCCTTGAAAACAAACAGATCATATGTGCAAAAAACTTAAATAGAGGTTTTCCAAATTTGAGAGCAGTCCTAACAGTTTATATGACATTGCCAGCTATGAGTTGTGAAAGCTATAAGAAATGTTTCTAAATTATCAAAAATAAAAACCAAACTGTAATCAATCATGGTAGAAGGAAGATTAAATTGTTTTTCTATTCTCTCTATGGAATATATTCCTAAAACATTATCATATGAAGATGAAACTGAAGAGTTTGCTTTCAAAAATGGAAGCGAAAAATTATCAAAGAAGTCTAAAGCAGGAAATTCGATTAAATATTAGGCTAAATAAAATAAAATTTCTTTGTTTACTTTTACAATAAAAAATGGTCTATTACTTTTCAGGATGTTGTTGTTTCTGCTCTTTGTCATTAAGTATCTGTCATTTCTTGTCAGTCCTTTTCTTATTCCAAATAAATGGCTTTGATAATTAATTTTACATTTATAATCTTGTATTCTTTTCTTAAAGAAAGCCTCCTAAATTATATAAGCTTCCAGGACCATTTCTTCCCAAAGTTTCCTCTAACAGTGAAGGGCCTTTTTCCTGCAACAAAAAAAAAAGAAGCAAAATGCTCTGTGTTCCACTTAATACACAAGAAAAAGACATGTACCACAAGACTCCCAAAAAGTCAATGCATCTAAGAATGGGAAAATAGTATACAACCTTTCTCACAGGACACGAATCATTATATTTTACAATAAACTAAGTTGAGAGTATATACATTTAAATTACATGCCTACCACATTTCTTAGTGACCTGCACTGCTAGTGGTTCCCAAACTTAAAAAGCAAACAAAAAAAGTCTGTTATCTGAGCTACAAAGATAGTCATGGCAAGTGAATGAAGGAAACCTGTCAGAGATAATGGATCAGTATACCATGTTACACTTCTTAGGTTTAGGGATTGATAAGAAAGTAAGACGGTGTTTTACAAATGGCAGGTCATAACCTATTATCAGGCAGTAATAATTATTATAATAAATTGTAACAATCACTTTTTTAAAGTCAAATACTTTAGAAAATAGTTTGTAAAAGATTGCATCACACATACAGAGTGTTTTTTTAAGTGTGTGTGTGGGTGGGTGTGTGTATATATAGGGTTACAATGTAAAAGGCATTTCTTACTTCCTCACTTGTGCTTCCTGGGATCACCTCTCCAACAGGGGCAATTAAACAGACAACCTGCATCCACACCCTTGCCTCAGGGCCTGATTTTCAGGGGATACAAACAACTGACTCTGCATTGTAGAGAAGCCCTGTTTGCCTTGATGTTACAACTTGTCTCTAATAATGGTGTTCCAAGAGGTTGTTCAGTCTGGCCTTTCTCCCTGTATACAAGCAGATTAACTAGGAATCTGCTTGTCTAAAGCATGGTCTAAATAGTCATGGTCTAAAAAGTTTGAAAAATACATATGAGAAATAAAGAGCTGGGGCCAGGCATGGTGGCTCACACCTGTAATCCCAGCACTTTGGGAGGCTGAGGTGGGTGGAACACTTGAGGTCAGGAGTTTTCGAGACCAGCCTGCCTGGCCAACATGGTAAAACCCCATCTCTACTAAAAACACAAAAATTAGCTGGGTGTGGTGGTGGCACATGCCTGTAATCCCAGCTACTGGGGAGGCTGAGGCAGGAGAATTGCTTGAACCTGGGAGGCAGAGATTGCAATAAGCCGAGATCGCACCATTGCACTCCAGACTGGGTGAAGAAGTGAGACTCTGTCTCAAAACCAAAAAACCAAAAAAAAAAAAAGATTGGCTACAGATTGAAGCACAAGAGAATAGGAATAACACGGACAGTTACAAAAACTTGGTTTGGCAATCTGCAACAAATCATTTCTAAATTCATTGGAATTTGGGAGGCATTTTTCCTATTGAAATAGGAAGTCATTAAAATTTGCTTTTGTAGTTTCACCTAGGAATCCAATCATGACGGAAACATAGTTTAAACAAAAAATAAATTAAATTTTAAACTAAAAACAGTTTAAGCCATAATTGGATTCCTAGGTGAAACTACAAAAGCCTATTTAACTCATAAGTAATATAGACATTATAATATAATATGCTATGATAGGGTGTGATGTTGATATATTATAACATGATATAATAAAGCATAATGCAAGATAAATTAACTATCGCAGTTATTATAGATTCCTAGGCCAGCACTCTTCTTTCCTTCCCAATATTCCCTACTATGTATAAGACTCTTAAGCAAACCATTTTGAAGATAATCTAAAATTACAGGATTTCCATCACAACATAATGTATATAATTTCACAACACCATTTAACATTTTTATTACGATAATTCAAGATTTTATATTTTGCACCTCCACTTGATTTGGTATAATTGTTACCTAAACCTTTCTGCTGAATTAGAACCACTGACCCTTCCTTACTCCCATCCCCAAAAAGAACAAGAAAGGTGTCTAATAGGCCTAAAATGAATAGTTTTGAAATGGACAATGGTAAGATCAAATGATGCACTTGTGTTAAGGTATAATATTTGTAATTGTGTCCTGAAGATAACTCTCCAGTGTTAAAACTGTCAATGCCTCTAAATAATGAAGCAAAAGAATAAAGAGTTAATATGCAATGGCCAAGCTCAATAAAAATCTGCAGAAGGAAAAAATCATCTTTCATGAAAGCTACAGAATAATAAATGAGCAGTAATCTTCTGAGCTTACTTTGTCATATGTTACAACAATAAGGGAACGATATCCTGATGGTTATTTCATTTTAATACCATAAGAACATTTATTTTAATAGCATACAATTTGTATGTTGATTATATATAGCTAGATCTATGTCTATTAGATGAGCATGTTCACACAGGAAGAGGGAAGGAGAAGAGAATTCACGAATTTATGAAATAACTTCAGTGTTAAGCACTATATTTGGTCCATTACATGCATTGTCTTATGAAGTATAATGAGACATAACACATATTTTGTAATGCTATAAAGCATCTGTTACTATTCTCATGCTGCAAAGTAGCTACATTGGTTTTCTGTGGCTGACGTAACAAATTACCATAGATTTAGTGGCTCAAAACAACACAAGTGTATTATCCTACCATTCAGTCATTTAGAAGTCTGAAATGGCTCTCACTGAGCTCATATCAAGATGTCAGCAGGGCTGCCTTCCTTTCTGGAGGCTCTAGGGGAGAATCAATTTTCTTGCCTTTTCCAGCTTCTGGAGGATGCTCAACCTTCTTGCCTCTTGAACCTCCTCCACTGTCTTCCTCCATCTGCAAAGCCAGCAACATCAGGCCAAGTCCCTCTCACGCTGTCATCTCTCTGGCTCTCTCTTCCAGTTCTCTTTTCCACCTTTAAGGACTCGTGATTGCAATGGGCTCACCCGCATAATTCAGGATCATTTCCCTGTCTTAAAGTTAGCTGACTGGCAACCTACACTTCATCTGCAACCTTAACTCCCCTTTGCCATGTAACTTCACATATTCACATCTTCCAGAGATTAGAATGTGAACATCTTTGGGGGCCATTTTTCTGCTTACCACAAAAACTAAGTTCCAAAAAGATTAAGTAGCTTGCCCAAGGTCACAGAAGTAAAAGGAAGATGAAGCCTGGATTTTTACCCAAGTTTTCTTAACTCCAGCCCCTCTGCTCTATTCAATACAGTTTGCTGTGCAGTTTGTGTCTAAGACTGGCAACAATCTCCATGGTTTGGGTCTCATCAGGAAACATATCTTGGTGCCCCCTGTGTGTCAGGCACCCTGCTAGTGCTGCATACACAAAGATGAATAAAATACACTGTTTTATTTGAAGAGCTAAGAGTCTGACAAAGGAGGCACTGAAATTATATTATATTACAATGCAGTATGTGAGGATGCAAGTTACTATATTGCAAAATGCAACATGGATTCTGCTGGGTTTATGAATGTAGCAGAACTGGACCTCAGAGTGGAAGGGATCAGGGCCAGAGTGGAGAGCATGACAAGAAGGTGGTCAGTAAATATCAAAAAGTTTCTCACAAGGAGTCACACTTGCGTTGGGCCCAGAAAATGAAAAGGATTTCGCCCAAAAAAGCAGATAGAGTTGCGGAGGCATTCTTGTGGAGTAGCAGGTCTCAGGATATACTACTGAAATAAAGGAAATAAAGGAGGCATGACAGAAATGCAACTAGAAAGGAATTTAGACCTAGATTGTGTCAGACCTTGAGTGGCACAATAAGAGGTCTAAACATTCTCCCTGTAAGTGGTAAAAAAAGGAACCAGGAAAAATTTTAAGCCAAAAAGGAGCATGAGCTGGAGAAAGAGATCCGATTTAGAAATATAAGCTTCTTAGAAAGGCTACTGTGATGACTTCATGATAGGGGTTCTTGGGGAGAAATATAAGATAGTCTACAAAAAGATCTACCCAGGACTTTTAAAAGTTTGAAAACAGCTATAATTTTTGGAGTTTCATATTCTTATAGAAAATCAAATGTACCCTAACTAATCAGAGGAAGTCATTTTCATTCATTTATTTAGCAAATATGTATTAAATATCCATCGTGTATCAGAATTTTTCTAAGTGAACAATTGGTTCACTTTAGTGAACAAATAGATACTGCCCTGTTTTCATGGATCCTACATTTTAGTAGGGAAGACAGATATATACACAGAAAAACAAATAAGCAACATAAATAATAATGAAAATCAAGGGTAGTTGTACCAAAGGGGGCAAACAAGACTGAGATGAAGAGTCGCAGAGACCCCTGAGTAGAAACACGACTGACTGATACTTAGTCTGAATGTACCAGAATGGCCATATTATACTTGTTACAATATTGAATTAGGACACAGCCACACCTGCCAAAAATAGATGCTCCCAGGATCCCCAAAATACCTGCCACTGGTGCCTGAGCCACACTGGATTCTCCCTTAAGACTTCCTAGAAGTCCTCATAATCCACCAACCAAAGAGTTAATGCTTGGCCTGAGGATCTAGATCTACCTCCAGCTCTGTGACCTCTGGCATTTTTTCTGATTGTTAGACATTGGCTGTCACCTTTCGGCAGGTCAGTTAGCAGACATTGATAGAGCAAAAGAGGAGCCCTGTGTGCTCTGAACCTGAACCTGTTCTACTAAGATGGAACCTTTGGAAGAAATCTGTTGATGTGACACTTAAGACTATGCTTAAAAAAATTTTTTTTGAGGAAGCAATAGAAGAGCAAAACCTCAAGGTGAGCTTGTCAAAGGTCAAATTAGGTCCTTCTCTTGTTAGAATTTGTCAAGAAAAGCTCCAGTTGAAAAGGTCACCTTGAAGTTGAGACGGAAAAAGAAAAGGCGACAGCCAGCTGAAGAGTGGGAGGTGATCATCCCAGGCAGAGAAAACTGCATATGCAAGGAAAGAGAGGAAGCAAGCACTTGGCATGTTTGAGGAACTGAAAGAGGACCAGCAGGGCCACAGCTTATCTTCGGGAAGGTGGATCTAAATGAGGTTGGACATAGGTTTTTTAGGCCATAGCGAGGGATTACATTTTTATTTTAAATGCAATTGGGAGTCCCCTGAAGGGTTGTATGCAGATAAGTGAAGTGATCCAATTTCCACTTTTAAAGCTCATTTTGCTGCTGAATATAAATGTATTGTAGAACAAGACTGAAAGTGGTTGCAGGAATGAATGTGAAAGATGCTGGCAGCAGAACTGGAGAGAAGTCAATTGTGAGATCTGTTGTCGAGATACGATTTTGGGAATTGATGATGGTATGGGATATAGATGTTGAGGGGATGGAGAGATCATTGATGAAGGTGGTGATATCAAATAATAGATTTTCAATGTAGACAAAACAGCCTTATATTGGAAGAACACATGCCATTTAGGACTTTCATAGCTAGAAAGGACATTTTGATGCCTGACTTCAAAGCTGCAAACAACAGGCTAACACTTAATAGGGGCTAATGAAGTTGGTGACCTTAAATTGAAATCAATGCTTATTTATCATATTAAAAATTCTAGTGCAAGTAAGAATTACGCTAAATCTACTCTACTTGTGCTCTAGAAATAAATGAAACAACAAAACCTGGATGATAGTACATCTGTTTACAGTATGGTTATTGAATATTTTAAGTCATTGTTGAGACCTACTGCTCAGGAAAAAAAAATCTGTAAAATGTTGCTCTTCACTGAAAACACATCTGGCCACCCAAGAGCTCTGATGGAGATACACAAGGAGATTAATACTGTTTTCATGCTTGCTAGCATAACATCCATTCTGCAGCCCATGGATCAAAGAGTACTTTTTACTTTCAAGTCTTATTATTTAAGAAACACATTTTGTAAGGGTATGGCTACCCGAGATTGTAATTCCTTTGATGGATCTGGACAAAATAAATTGAAAACCTTCTACAAAGGATTTACCATTCTAGATGACATTAAGAATATTCATGATTCATGGAGGAGGCTACAATATCAACATTAACAGAAGTTTGGAAGAAGCGGTTTCTAACCCTCATGGATGACTTTGGGGGGCTCAAGACTTCAGTAGAGAAAGTAATGGCAGATGTGGTAGAAGTAGCAAGAGAAATGGAATTAGAAGTGAAGCCTAAATATATGACTGAATTTCTGCAATCTCATGTTAAAACTTGAATGAATGAGGAGTTGCTTCTTGGAATTAACAAAAAAGTGGTTTCCTGAGATGGAATCTACTCCTGTAGAATACTGCTCCTGTGAAAATACTGTGAACATTGTTGAAATGCCAACAAAAGATTTAGAATATTACACAAACTTAGTCGATAAAGCAGTGGCAGAGTTTGAAAGGACTCATTCCAATTTTGAAAGAAGTTCTACCATGGGTAAAATGCATTGTCTGCCACAGAGAAATCTTTCACAAAAAGAGTTAAAAGATGTAGCAAACTTCACTGTCTTATTTTAAGAAACCACCACCCTGATCACTTAGCTCCATCAAGTCAAAGGCAAGACTCTCTACAAGCAAAAAGATTAACATTCACTGAAGCCTCAGATGACCGTTAGCATTTTTTTAGCTATAAGGTATTTTAAATGTACATATTTTTTGTAGACATAATGCTATTGCACACTTAATAGACAACAATAGAATGTAAACATACGTTTCATATGCACTGCAAAACCAAAAACTTCATCTGTCTCACTTTATGGAGATATTCACTTTATTTTGGTGGTCTGGTACTGAATCCATAGTATCTCAAAGGTTTGCCTATATAATAAAGGCTAATTATTTTATAATGCTGTTAGCATATTTTCTTCATTCACAAAAAGGTTTGCTTACTGTGTAGGAAAAAGCTCTACCCATAGCTCCCTGAGTCAAATGAGTTGCCCATCCTCAACACCTCATTAGAATACTTGACAGTAATTCACAGACCTTTGGGGACAATGAGCAGGCTTTCAAATACTGCTTGAAATAGGGATAAACACTATATTTTCAAAAATAGTGTAAGTGTTCCATGGTTCCCTCAGGCAATTAGCTGGTTTTGTTGCCATAAGTTGCCCTACTTCTATCCCCACAGAATAAGCATTTGGTCTGTCTGCTCAGAGTTATCACATTTTTCCTTCTTCCCTCTAGGTAGGTCACTAGATTCCTTTGTGAACGGTGGGCATCAAAGAGCCATTAAAACAAAAAAACCCTAAATTTGCGCGAAATGTAGCTCTTAATATTTCTCTGGAGCATTGAATCATATTATATGTAATTATAAAATACTATCAGAAAAGGGCACTTTACATACCATAATAGTCATTTTATAAAGTTCAATTTGGCAATTCCAAACCACATTTAATTTTCTCTGAAAATTCCCACATGGCAGGAAGATACTGCTCTCTGCAGCTTTCAAATCTCTTTCAGGGAACGGTAAAATGACAACCTTTTAGAATTAGCACTTTTTCTATAAATAGACACTAAATCACTTATGCCAAATACAGTCACATATGCATTTTTATTAAAATAAATACTAAAATAATAAGTAATTTTCCTATATAACCATTTTGGGATTTTATGCAAATTAGAATTCTGCAATATAGTTTAGTATGAATCATTTGTAGTTCTTCATCTTCACTGACAGGTGGGGCTAGTGATTTCTGTATTAATTATAATATTTTAGCATATTAAAATCTGTATCTAGATGAAGCAGACACTTCAAAGCTTCAAAACTGATGAAACTGCATACTTCTCCTTTAAGGGATAAAACCATTTGCATTAATATGTGAAATACACTACCAAAACACCCCCTGCTGATTTCTTAGGCTTTTGCAGGGAGTTATGCATAATTTTCTGAAAATTAAAAACTGAGGATTAGATATTTATGATGATAAAAATTGGATCTCAAGAACTATTAAAAACTTGGAAGATTCTCCTAAGCTAGAATTTTTAACTCAGTTAAAAAATTATTTAACACGTATCAGAGGTTAATAAAAAGCACAGTATAGACGGAAGATCTAAACTCAGTTCCACCACTTACTAGCAAAGCACTGTGCTATGGTCTGAATGTCCTCCAAAATTCATGTGCTGAAACTAAATCACCAATGTGGTAGTATATTGAGAGGGAGGCCCTGAGGGGGTGATTAATTAATTGAGGTAGAGCTCTCATAAATGGGATTAGCAACCTGATAGAGCTGGAGGGAATTAGCTAATCCCTTTTTGCCCTTCTGCCTTCGGACATGTGAGGACATGACATTCCTCTTTTCTGGGGGATGCAGCAACAAGATGCTATCTTGAGGTAGAGAGAGCAGCCTTCACAAGGCACCAAACTTGCCAGCTCCTTGATCTTGGACTTTCAGCCTCCAGAACTGTGAGAAGTATATTTCTGTTCCTTATAAAGTACCCAGTCTCAGATATTTTGTTATAGCAGCAGGAATGAACTAAGACACATCTTTGTGAACCTACATCACAGAACTGAAATGAGAATTAAGTAACATAGGAAGTTTCTTTATAAATAGTAGGTAATAATCTCAACAATGTCAGTAATTGAAAATGGCATAGCATAAGCCATCCATAAATTCATATTTAGATCTGGGGACAAATTATCAGGCATCTACAAATTCTCCATGCAAAGGTGTTTTACTCATTTAGATTTTAGTTTGTTTTTATGTTGATGTTAATCTTTTAAAAAGCTTATGTGATTATATTTGGGGTCATCTGAATATCCTCTTTATACCTGTTAGGCAACATGTGTGTTCATGGTAGCATTAGTGCCAAATAATTCAAATTCACTTGTTTCCAAGCTACTGAAAACAGATGCAGGCAGACTTAATATGTAGCTTCCATGCTCTTCCAAAAGAAAGACCAGCGACAATGGAAAAAAATTTGAACAAAGATTTGGTAATAGTTTGACTCCAGAAACTAATGAGAACATCCAGTCATTAAATGGTATACTGTATCACTGGTAAGCTGAAACTTAAAAAAAAAAAAAGGAATCTTGCCAGTTAGCACTAAGTGTAATGATTTAACGTGTTCATCACTGTCAATTAATAAGGCTATTTATATTGGTTTTGTATATATTTATTGCAATTGTTTAAATAGTTACATGAAAACTGTAGGCTTATGTTTACATCTAGATTCGTATTTCTATATATTTAAATATTAATAAATTAACATAAATTAACTTAAAAATAATAAGCTGACACTTGAGTGTGGCCAGTGAGATCAGAACTCAGAAAAGACACAACTCAGGTTGTCTTCTCCCTGTACTTTGCTGTCTGACTCTGGGCAAGTCAAATGACCTCACCTCCCCTATTTCTTCACAGTAAACTAAGAATAATAATCTCATTCACACAGGACCATTGCGAGGAGTACGTGAAATAATGAATACAACCGTGAATGAATGCCTTCTCAGGTAGAGTGTGTTGTGGACAATAAGATATCTGAATCAAGAGTCTGTACTTTCAGCCTACATTTTGATGCCACGTTGGGTAAATCTCCTTATCTCTATGGTAGTCATCACTGTTTTTTAAAGTTAGGAGATTATCTCAGTTCCTTTTAAAATAGCTTTTATAAGGTGGTTGGGTTTTCCACTGCAATTTCAAAGTACTCCCCATTTCTGTATCATGCCCACAGTTATTTCGGTTCCCATTAGCTTTTTTAAAAACTTACTGAGGGACAAAAACGTTAAGATTCATTTGTGATCAATGCAGCAATGTCCAAATATAAGCAGGGTTAAAAGAGCAAAATTATCACATCTATCAGAGAAACTTTAATATTTTTCTTTGCTTCGTTGTTTTACTGGTATAACGGAAGGGCAGAACTCATATTTGAGTCTTCTCTCTGTTCTTAGCTGTAATCCTAGCAAATTAAATGACCTCTTTACACTGGCTAATTATTCATCTGCCAAATAATTATAACAGCCACCATTGATCACGTACGAGCTTACCCAATGCCTGTGTGCACTGTGTTCTCAACGTGCACACCAGGTGAACTCTCATTTCGTGCTCACAATTTTGAGGTAGACATTAGGTCCATTTAATCGATGAAAAAACTGAGGCTGAATAAAGTTAAAAACCCGTCATGCAGCATCTGCAGAGCGGAGGTTCTAAAAACACCTCACCGTAAGAAAGAACTGCTAACAAACAATAGCTTTGCCTCTAAACACTCGCTTTTCCTCTAATATTCACAGATGGGCATTTGGAACGTCAAAGGGCCGGAAGCCCTTAGAAACTTCAGGGCTGGAGTAAAGCGGCTGCACCAAATCTCAGAGCAACTCTCCCGAAAAACCCCACTCTGCCCAGGCCCCGCCTCGTCCCGCCCTCCTGGGTGCTCTCCCAACCGCCCGCTCCGGAGAAGCCTCTCCCACCCGGCTCCTCCGCCGTTCTCACTTGCGGAAGCCGCGGCGCACCCAGCCTGCCCCTCTCGCAGCAGGACGCAGCGCATGCGCTCCCAGCACACCCGGATTTCCTGTCCGCCGTCATCGCTTCCGGTGGGGTGGGTCTGACCAATGGGGCTGGCTCCGAGGCGGGCGTTAGGTCTCGCAGATTCCTACCCTGCGCGTTTCTTTCGGAGCGGCGGTGAAGGGCCTTGGTGAGGCAGGGGTAGCTGGTGCTTGACGAGTCTCATGGCTGCCTCCGGGAAGCTCAGTACTTCCCGTCTCCCGCCGTTGCCCACGATTCGAGAAATCATTAAGTTGTTCAGACTGCAAGCAACAAAGCAGCTATCACAGAATTTCCTCCTGGACTTGAGGCTGACAGGTGGATGGCTTAGCAGTGCTCCCCGGATGTCTCCCCAGTGTCCCTAGGGGCGTGGGCTGGGGGGTCTCGCACGTCCCCGCGGGCGGGTGTCCAGTCACTGGCGTGCGACGGGCTTTTGGTCAGGTCCTTCGACTTCTTTGCATCAAAAGAACTCCGGTCCCACCCCCCCAGGAGACACGTGAAGTGCGTTGATTGCTCACAAACCTCCGCGTTCAGAGGGATGTAGCCTGCAGGCAGGCTGCTTAGACGCCGAGCTCACTAGGGGAGGAAGAGTTCATGTGTCGTGAAAGGCGCTGGTGAATACTGGAATCTGGGTCACTTTGAAATCAATCACTCTGAAATGGTACAGCACATGTTGCTGGACTTGCTTTACATGCAGTTTAAAGTTACCAGAATTTAAATTGGTGCCAGGATTTTATCAATAAGTTGGTGAAAAGAGTATCCCTCGTAGGATTCGTTGTTTAAACGTTTACCTGTTGAGTCTAGGAAAGCCTCGGGGACGCTAATATTCATTCATAAGTATGTATTAGGCAAGCACCGTTGTGCTAGTGCTGGGATAGGATATGGGCTGGGATAGAACAAGGCGGTGTTTCCTCGAGGAGCTTACTTTTAGCAAGTTTACATTCCCACACCTAATTGTTTAAAGTCACTTTTTATGAGATATAATTTATATGCAGTAAAATTCACCAGTTTGAAGTGCTCAGTTTGATGATTTTTGACGAATGTATTAATATATGGTCGTTCAACCACTATCACCGTTGCTTAGTGATGTTCTATGAGATGAGATTGCAAGAATATATTACAAATATGGCTACTAAGTCACTGCTGGAGTACTTAGGTTTTGAGATGTTCATATTTCATTCTGTTTGGTCCCACTTCAGAAGTTGCAAAGAACAGTAAATCACACCCAAAAAGTTCATTTTCACTTAAATGAAGCACACTCCAGAAAACATAAAATGTTTTATTTCTTGGACGTGTAGTCTTTATTCTGCCTGTAGCAATATGACTTTGGATAAAATAATTTAACTCTTAAGTGTTCTCATCTTTTTTTTTTTTTTAAGATGGAGTTTCGCTCTTGTTGCCCAAGCTGGAGTGCAATGGCACGATCTCGGGTCACTGCAACCTCCGCCTCCCCGGTTCAAGTGATTCTTGTGCCTCAGCCTCCCAGGTAGCTAGGATTACAGGCTTGAGCCACCATGCCCAGCTAATTTTATATTTTTAGTAGAGACGGGGTTTCACTATGTTGGTCAGGCTGGTCTCAAACTCTTGACCTCAAGTGATCCACCCGCCTCGGCCTTCCAAAGTGTTGGGATTACAGGTGTGAGCCACTGCGCCCGGTAGTTTCCTCATCTTTTAATTGGAAGAAGGGCCTACTACTTTAAAAGATTAACCACTCTAAAATTCTTTGGTTCTAGTAATAGCTAGTGCCAGCCTTTTCTGCTTGTTATAGCCACATTCTAAATATAAATCACCATTCTCAGGGTAGAAGTTACAGGTCTGTCTATATTTTTAAAAATATATTTTATATATTTATATAATGTTATATTTTTAAAAATCCTTCAAATACATTTTCTCATGAGCCTTTATCTTCAGGAGTAAGTTTCAAAGTCTAGGTATTATCCACTCTTTCTATGGGAACCAGAGTTAAGGGAGATTAGGGTATTTACCTGAGGTTAGAAGCTGAGGCAGAGGAGAGCAAGAATGAAATCCAAGCTCATTGATTTGATAGTGCTTCTTTAATATTCACTTGTATTTCAATGTGCCTGAAAAGTTTGAGAGCAGAGACCTGCCTACTGTTGTAGCTCTCCGTTTTAAAGAAGGAGAATATTAAATGTATTCCATAATGTGTCCTTCCTGTTCCCCCTCTGAGAGGCATTGACTTTAGAATTTATACCTGTGTTGAAGTCCATGACCTTGTACAAATGAAACAATAGACAAGGAAACTGAAAGGTTAAGAGAAATGAAATTGGGATAGGAGTCCTTGGTTAACATGTAAGGATTAGGTGAGAATGTGTGTAAATCGATCATAACAGGTAAGATGGTCTGTGGATGCTAATTCCCTCCCTGTTAAAAGACTAAACCATTTTTGGATGGTTAAGAAACTAGTTTCCTCATTTTAGCCGGCAAAGGTATGTTGTTGAAAACAAGCAAAAATAGGGTTGTGAACACTTACAAGAAGTGCTGGTATGTTTTCAGTGACTAAATTTCCACTATCTTAGGAAGACCAGTTCCTTGCATTTCCATATCTCACAGTCATTAAGACCAGCCCATTGCATGTTTTTCCAGATGTGATGATTGGCTGCACTGAGTCAATACTCTACTCTTTTATGATGTCTTAAGGGCTGCTAAGTTGAATTTGATTAATTAAAAAATTTATTTTTCCATATTAACATGCATGTGTGCAAAGCTTTAAAAACCCTCAACTGCTCAATTTAACTTTTTCCTGAAAATGACTAAGAATTCAAATTTCTGAAAATCTTGTGATCTAAGAACTTATTGCCGTTGGCATATTGACCACCAACAAGATGTCTCTAGATAAAAAGGAGAGTTCAGCACTTTTTGCTTTTGGATTTCACTAGCAATACTAGCAGTAGTGAAGATTCTGTATGTGAAACTAGTGTTGCTTATTCAGATATTCAATGTTCAATAACTATAGAAAAGTGCTGCATGCTTATCCAATCTGTTCTTAGGAGGTGGTCGGTTTCAGATCAATTTGAAAAGAATTTGCATGGGGCAGATAGAAACTGCAATATTAGCTAAATTTAAACTAAGAAACTTTGTCATGCTAATCCTGTTTTTGTTAAGGAACTGGTACAGTTCAACGGTGATGTGGTAGCATATTGAATTACCACTTCATGTTAATTTAAGTAGAGAGTTAGTCAAATAAATGTTGTACGTAAAGGATCAATTGATTGGGTGATGGCTGGATTTTTATAGAAGATTTTTCTCGCTAAATTTCATACGTTGAATTTGCCAAGTTAATCGAGATAACTAAAACTCTTTTTCCTCTAGATAAAATTGTAAGGAAAGCTGGCAATCTGGCAAATGCGTATGTTTACGAAGTGGGCCCTGGGCCAGGGGGGATCACAAGATCTATTCTCAATGCCGATGTCGCTGAACTTCTGGTGGTTGAAAAGGACACTCGATTTATTCCCGGATTACAGGTGAGAAACTCAAAGAGCCTTCTTTAGGAGGCAAAAGCTGAATTTAAATCTTTATGCCATGATGCTTAAACCCCAGGGTACACAAAGATTATGTATTTTTCCTCAACTATAGATCCCCAAGGCCCCATTCCAGAGATTTTGATTCCACAGTCTGGAGAAATCTGGAAGTCTCCATTTTTAACAAGGACTCCCAGATGGTCTGTTGACTACACCTTGAAAAAACCTGCTTTACGCATTTTTTGCTAAACAAACTAATTGTTTTGTGTGGTTTTTTTTTTAAGTCTACTAATAGCTGTGCTTGTTGTGGCCCGTTCCTTCAAAAATAAATAAAAATAAATAATGGCCAGTAATGACTAATTGGTGTGACTTTTGAGAACTTCATTTAGGTTCAAAAAGCATTTCCTCAGACAAAAGATGAGTAAGACATATGCACGCTTTTCATCATGAGAGACTTCATTATGAAGCTTAAGGATTCTTTTATAAGATAAATTTTTTAAGTGAAGGAAGGAAGTTGTACTTTCATAGATTTAGGATGAGGTTTAAATGAAATGATATATGCATCTTTAAAATACAGACACTGTTATTGTATGAGAAATAAGAGTTGAAGGAACTGGGCATGTTTCAGCTGGATAAAAGAGGCCCTGGGTAGGAGCATACACAGCTGCACATCCAAGGTTGGTGGTAGATAGGATAAGCTTGTTTTGATCTTTTCTAAGAAAGAACTAAAACAAATAGATGGAAATTGAGGGAGACAGGATTGAGGATTTGAAATAAGGAGGAACTTACTTTTTTTTAAAATGCTAGCAAACAGTGAAATAGATTGTATCAGGGATCTTGTAAAGGGATATCCTCATAAGGGAACACTTAATGACTTAAAGGCCTTTGATTCCTCCGTAATTTTAAAACTACAAAAGAGCCCTGAACCTTCGGCTTAGATGACAAGCAATTTATCATGTGACTTTAATAGAATAATGTAGTTTTCTACGTTATTACTTCTATACAAAAGGATAAATTGATTTAAAATGAGTACATTCTAATACTAACTTGTGTATATATTAATGGAGAAATGTTAATTTCTGTCAGAACAGTTTGAGAAATTGTTTTTGAAAACCTAGAACTTTTTGTGCGTGTATCTGATTTTTTAAGAATTATATATCAGTTAGAGGTGGAAATGGGAATATTATTGTTTTTGGTAAGATCATGAGATTATAAAAAGAAACTGAATAATTGTATAAACCCCTTCGGGCTTATTCATGTAGCCCTTTGTGGACATAGGAATACTCACGTGACTTTTTTGCTCTTAAAAAGACTTGTTGTCCCTCGTATGTCACCATTTGTTGGGTTTATTCTTTCTTATTAGGCCAGCGGGTGAACCAGATTTCCATTCATTCCCACATATTCTCCTCAGTAATATGAACAAAAGATCTTTGAAGGCAGACTGTTGAAAAGAGTGACTGCCACCCTTCTCTTCTCAGTTTCCCCAAACCCCTAAGTCACTGCGTTCCTAACTCCAGCCATGTTTTATCTCATTCAATGTATCATCATCTGACGTACTGTATATATGTTCTTCCCATTTGTTTGTTAACTGACTCACCTCTCTGGAGTGTAAGTACCTGAGGGTAGAGATTTGTGTCTGTTTTGTTCCCTGTTGTACCTCTATCTCACATAACAGTACCTGGTACATAGAGGTGTTCAGTAAATGTCTCACATGAGAAACAAAAAGGTTGACCGACTATTTCTGTATCTGTGTATGTATGTGTATATGTAGCTCTCATATTTGATAATTAAATGTATCATTAAATAGTGAAAGTAAATATTTGTGTAGCATTGATAATGAAAAAGTTTTATGCTCTTTTTTTCTAAATTTGAAGGCTGATTTCAAGTTAAATTACTCTACAGGAAATGTATATTTGACTTCTCATTTGTTTTCAGTAGAAACAAAATTAATTCTTAATATCTTATATGCAAGAAAGGAATTTGCCTTAAAAAGAAATGTTGGGTACTAAAATATCAAATGGGCCTTTTTTTCCCCAGTAAGGAATATTTCAGTATTCAATATGTAAAACTACTTTCTTTTAGAGGTACTAAATTAATCATAAAACTGAGTAAAAGCAGAAAGAAAGTAATCTATTTTAAGGATTCCATTTTAGTGATTTCTAAGCTAATATAATTACTTTTTAAAGAAATTGTAATAATTTATAAAATATCTTCTAGCTGAAAGCCTGTCATTTATAGCTTAATTCAATTCCTACAGTATTTTCATGAGGCAGTTTAGGGGAAAGAAAAACTGGTGCTCATACAGGATTCATGCTCAGCATGTTCTAAAGGTAAGAAAAACATGTCTAGTATGTTTAGTATAGTGTAGTTTTGTGGTAAAGACACAGACTTCAGCATCAGCCTGCCTGGGTTTAACTTCAGATTCTACTACTAGTTGGGTGACTTTGGGTAGGTAATTTTGTCCTCTGTGCCTCAGTTTGCTCGTAGGACTCGTATGAAGATTAAGTGTATGCCTGATACTTAGAAAGCACTCAATAATACCTTAGTTATAAGTAATCAATTAAATTGTTATCCCTGTGCCTTGATTACCTCTGGTGATTAATGACTGATCAGGAGACCTCTGATCTGGAAAGAGGTATCGGAGGAAGTCATGTTATTCCATTGGAGCACTAGAAAATTCCCCAGTGCTATGGAAACATTGGGGCATTCTCCAACTCATCAAACTTGCATTGGACACCTAGGGTTTCTTTTCTTGATGTTGTCACATTCTGATTGTGCATTTCGAGGTTTTTAAGTTTTTCATTGTTTCTTGTTACGTTTTCATGACTGACTGGATTCTCTGTGCTGTGGAGAGGAGTGAGGAGGTTTCCTGAATCTCAAGGAGCTTGAGGCCTTGATAGGTTTTTTTCCCATTTCTGAACTGGAAATAACTTAGATTTTCTGACATCTCAGGGAATTTGAAGTTTTGATAGGTTCTTCTGCATTTCTGAAGTGGAGATAAATTTTGTAAATCATTTGTACCCCTTCAGAGAAGTAGTCCAGATTCTCCCTCATTTTATTTTATTTTTTTCTGTTTATTTTAAAGCAAACCTGTCCAAGCTATGGCCCACAGACTGCCTGCGGCCCAACACAAATTCTTAAACTTTCTTAAAACATTATGAGATTTGTTTTGCATTTTTTTTTCAAGCTCATTGGCTATCGTTAGTGCATTTTATGTGTGGCCCAGGACAGTTCGTCCAGTGTGACCGAGGAAAGCCAAAAGATTTCAGAGCACTGTTTTAAAGGCTTCATATATTAAAAATAATAATACCTAATATTTATGGAGAGTTAATCACACTAAATACTTTGTGATGTGGTTTGGCTCTGTGTCCTCAACCAAATCTCCTCTTGTAGCTCCCATAATTCCCATTTGTTGTGGGAGGGACTCAGTGGGAGATGATTGAATCATGGGGGTGGGTCTTTCCTGTGCTGTTCTCGTGATAGTGGATGAGTCTCACAAGATCTGATGGTTTTAAAAATGGGAGTTTACCTGCACAAGCTCTCTCTTTGCCTGTTGCCATCCACGTAGGATGTGACTTGTTCCTCCTTGCCTTCCACCATGGTTGTGAGGCCTCCCCAGCCATGTGGAACTGTGACTCCAGTTAAACCTCTTTTGTAAATTGCCAGTCTCAGGAATGTCTTTATGAGCAGCATGAGAATGAACTAATACACTTTGTTTTACAGCTTTGTTGAGATACAATTGATGCCCAGTAAACTACACATATTTAAAGTGTACAAATTACTGAGGATTTGTGTGTGTGTGTTTGAGACAGGGTCTCACTCTGTCACCCAGGCTGGAGTGCAGTGACACGAGCACAACTCACTGCAACCTTGACGTCCTGGGCTCAAGCAATCCTCCCACCTCAGCCTCTTGAGTAGGTAGAACTACAGGTGCACACCACCATGCCTGGCTGATTTTTGTATTTTTTTGTAGAAATGGGATTTCACCATTTCTACATGGTGGTCTCAAACTCCCAGGCTCAAGCATTCTGCCCACCTCAGTCTCCCAAGATGCTGGGATTACAGGCAAGAGCCACCGCGCCCAGTTAACTGAGTTTTGACATATGTGTGATTGCATGAAACCATCATCACAATCAAGAAAATAAACACTCATCATCATCAGGATTCCTCATGTTTCTTTGTACTCTATCCCTTCTTTCCCCCTTTACCTATCCCAGACAACCACGAATCTGCTGTTTCTATAGATCATTTTTTATGTTTCAGAATTTTATATAAATGGAATCATACAATATGTACTTTTATTTTGGTCTGATGTCTTTTACTTAGCATAATTTTTTGCAATTCATCCATGTTGAGGTGTTCATCAGTAGTTTGCTCCTTTTTATTGCTGAATAGTATTCCATTTTATGAGTATACCACATTGGTGAATCTATGCACCTGTTGAGAGACTTTGGGTTTTTCTATTTTTTGGCTCTTATACTGTAATAAAGGTTTTATGAACATTCATATGCAGTGTTTGTGTGGATACACACTTCTGTTTCTCTTGAATAAAAACCTAGGAGTAGAATATCTGGGTCCTGTGTAGAATATCCAGGTCCTGTGGTAGACGTATATTATACTTTTTACAGAACTACCAAATTGTTTTATAAGATGACTGTGCCGTGTTACATTCCCACCAGTTGTACTTCAGAGTTCCCATTGCTCCACATGCTTGCTGAGACTTGGCATGGTCAGTCTTTTTAATTTTAGCCATCCTAGTGAATATGTAACGGTATCCTCTTGTGGTTTTTATTTGCGTTTCCTTAATAGATAATGATACTGGACATATGATGTGCTTATTTGCCATCTTTGCATCTTCTTTGGGGAGTTATTTGTTCAAATATTTTTAGTACTTCTATTTTTTTTGTCTTATTATTGAATTTTAAGAGATATTTATATAGTTCAGATCTGAGGCTTTGTCAGGTACAGATTTTGCAGATGTTTTCTCAGCTGTGGCTTACCTTTTTATTTTCATAACTGTCTTTTGAAGAGCAGAAATGTCATGTTTATGAAGTGCAATTTATCAGTTTTTTCTTCTAGATTTTATGCTTTTTATGTCTTATTTTTAAAATATTTGCCAAACCAAGATCACTAAAAATTTCTCCTATGTTTTCTTTGAGGTATTTTATAATTTTAGTTTTTACATTTAGGTCTTTGATACATTTTGAGCTAATTCTTGCATATTGTGTGAGGTAAGGTTTAAGTTCTTTTTTAATACCATTTGTTGAAAATACTATCTTTTCCTCATTGAATTGTCTTGGTATTATTGTCAAAAATCAGCTGATTTTATGTGTCAGTTTATTTCTGAACTTCCAATTCTGTTCTATTTATCTATAGGTCTTTTGTTTCACCAACAACCACCTGTATTTATTACTATAGACTGAAGACAGAAAAAGCCTTCATTTTGCCTTCATTTTTGGAAAATATTTTGGCAGCTTTTTTGTTTTGTTACTCTAAAGAAGTTGCTCCGCCATTTTCTCACTTGCATTGTTGCTGGCAAATCTCTTATCATCCTTATCTTTGTTCTTTTTTCTCTGGCTGCTTTTGATATTTTCTACTGTTTTTGAGCAGTTTCATCATGATGTGCTCATTGAAATTTTCTTCATGTTTCTTGTGTGTAGAATTCATTGAGCTTCTTGGATCTGTAGGTTTTCCTGTGCTTTTTTGCTGTCTAATGTCTGAAAATTGTTGTGTCTTCTATTTTCTCCATTTTTTAAATTGGTTTAAGGCAGGAGAATGTGCCTGGTCCCTTAGACTCCATCTTTGTTAGAGTAGGAAGTTTCAGGATTCTTCTTAACCATTAAATGATGTGTTTGTTTTGAAGAATTTTTGGAGACAGAAAGTAAGTCATTGTATTGTTAGTATTGCCTTTGGTTGGTTGGTTGGTTGGTTGGCTTGCTTGTTTGTTTTGTGAGGCAGAGTTTTGCTCCTCTTGCCCAGGCTGGAGTGCAGTGGCACGATCTCGGCTCACTGCAAGCTCCACCTCCCAGGCTCAAGCGATTCTCCTACCTCAGCCTCCCGATTAGCTGGAGTTACAGGTGCCCACCACCACGCCCAACTAATTTTTTGTATTTTTAATAGAGACTGGATTTCGCCATGTTGGCCAGGCTGGTCTCAAACTCCTGAACTCAGGTGATTCATCTGCCTCGGACTCCTAACCTTTGGGTTTTTTTATAGGTAAACACTGATTATTTCTACTTCAGTGGCATAGTGGAAAGTTCATGGGTTTGAGCATCAAATAGTCTAGTGACCAAATCTCAGATATGCCACCTACTAGCTTTGTGACCTTAAGCTTGCTATTAAACCTTTTTTAGCTCAACTTTCTCATCTGCAGCATGGGAATAATAGTTCTCTTCTGTGGATATTGCAAGGATGAGTAGAAATGGATGTAAAGAGCCTGGCATAATCCCAGTAGCCAGTAATAGTTGCTATTTTAATTATTCCCCTTCCAGCCATCTTATAAAGAGACATATGAGGTAATTTCAGCATCCAGGCAGAAAGAGCTATTTTTAGTTAGAGATAATGAAGTTTTGAAATTCTTTAATTTCTAACAAATTTTTTAAAAAGGAAGATTGCCTACCTTGCTGTTGTGACATAACTACTTACTTTACACATGTAACTTACTTGATGTTACCATAGTTAATCATAACATAGACAAAACTCAACAAATAAGCAAAATGTGGCTTACAGCCAAAGTGACTTTTTAGTCCATACAAAGTAGAAGTACAGAGATCAGTGGTAGAAGCAGGTCCACTGACAACTGTAAGAAGTAACAGTTGTTACAGTGACAGAAAGCTATAAAGGACAAATATAAAGACAGAAGAAGCAATAATAATAATAGGGTAGCAAAAACACCTTCGTAACTGTTGAGGCCATTATTCTAAAGACAACAATAACCCTAGGTCATCAAGAAAAGAGTGAAATTTGGTTCAGTGTTCTTGGCCTAAGGAAGAGGATTCTGCAATATAGTTTAGAAAGATTTTCTTCTATATGTTTCTTGTTTAAAACTGTTAACACTTAAAGGAATAAACATTTATTGAATAGAAAATTTACTAAATCAAGCATCTAATTCCTTGATGAGGCTAAGTAAATGAGTCTATACTATACCTAGGTGTTCAGATCCTGCTTAAAAAGCAAGCAAGGGAGGTGGGGATAGAGAGGTTGGTCAACAGGTACAAAGTTATCATTAGATGGGAGGAATAAGTTCTGCTGTGCAATACCATTCCATTGCACAGTAGGGTGACTAAGTTAATGACAATATACTGTGTATTTCAAAATAGCTAGAAGAGAGAATTTTAAATGTTCTCACCACAACGAAATGATAAAAGTTTGAAGTGGATATGCTAATTATCCTAATTTTATCATATTGTACACATGTGTAGAAGCATATCATAATTAGCATCTGTCATTATTCTAATGGCAACAGTGACCCCAGGTCATCAAGAAAAGGGTGAAATTTGGTTCAGTGTTCTTGGCCTAAGAAAGAGGATTGTGCAATGTAGCATCCCTATACATTGGCCTAAGGAAGAAGGTTATGTAGTTAGCATACCTGTACATTGTGTACAATGTATGATGATAAAATTAGGATAATTAGCATATCCACCTCAAACATCATTTCTTTGTGGTGAGAACATACAATTATTGTGTGTCAATTAAAAATAAAACAAGCAAATAGAATAAAATCCAATATGGCTTGGCTGTGTCCCTACTCAAATCTCATCTTGAATTGTAGTTCCCATAATCCCCATGTGTTGTGGTAGGAACCCAGCGGGAGGTAATTGAATCATGGGGGCAGTTACTCCGATGCTGCTGTTTTTGTGATAGTGAGTGAGTTCTCATGAGATCTCATGGTTTTATAAGGGGTGTTTCTCCCTTTTGCTCGGCACTTCTCCTTGCTCCCGCCATGTGAAGAAGGACATGTTTACTTCCCCTTCCACCATGAGTGTAAGTTTTCTGAGGCTTCCTCAGCCATGCTGAACTGCAAGTCAGTTAAACTTCTCTCCTTTGTAAATTACCCAGTCTCGGGTATGTCTTTATTTGCAGCATGAGAATGGACTAATACAAATCTAATGTCAAATTTCAAAAAGAGAGTGAAAGATTTGATAATGACATTGAAATGTCCAACAAACTTAAAATTCCTATAAAAATATTTTTAGATATCTGTAGTATCATTTAAGATATGAGTGGTTATGTGATTTCTGTTCGATTTTGCTCTGTTCATAAATTTAAAATACTGAGAAAGTCTGAAAACGTACATTTTTAATATAATTCAAGTTATTTTCCATACTAAAATAAAGCAAGCTAATTGACATTTTGACATCATGCTGTAACTTTCTCTCTAAAAGTCTGAAAAGTCTATTGTAACATCTTTATTTTTTTATGAATAAATAGCAGTAGTCTTTTATATGTGTTATATATAAGAATACAAATTTTGTCTTTCACCTACTATATTTTATACTATAGATTCTTTCCTTCTCATACAGTTTGCTTAACAAGTTTTGCCCAGCCCTGTTTCCAATTTGGGCGCTACTATGTGGCAAATCAGGAAGAAGATAATTAACGTAACTACAGTGTTGGCTGCCATGAACCCTTTACATGAGAAGGTGACAAAATGTACAAAATAGCTATTCGGTGTAGTATTTCTTCTTTCTTAAGGAATTGATAATTTTGTGTAAGTTCTAAGAATTGCATAAATTATTTCCTTATCCAGTAAAATCAACAAAAAACTGCCTAGCCGATCCACAGTTACTTGCCCCCTGCAGAGGAGCTTTCACTAAGACTTTGGTTAGAGGAGAGGTGTTTTTTTTTTTTTTTTTTTTTTTTTTTTGAGACGGAGTCTCGCTCTGTCACCCGGCCTGGAGTGCAGTAGATCTCGGCTCACTGCAAGCTCCGCCTCCCGGGTTTACGCCATTCTCCTGCCTCAGCCTCCCGAGTAGCTGGGACTACAGGCGCTCGCCACCTCGCCTGGCTAGTTTTTTGGTTTTTTTTTTAGTAGAGACGGGGTTTCACCGGGTTAGCCAGGATGGTCTCGATCTCCTGACCTCGTGATCCGCCCGTCTCGGCCTCCCAAAGTGCTGGGATTACAGGCTTGAGCGAGGAGAGGTTTTTTTAAATGGCCACAGAACGATGCTTCTACATTTGTGTTTTAACTTTTATTAAAGGCATTGTTTATGACATTGTTTCATGTACCCTTTACAAAGCATAATACCAGGAAAAAAACTGTCTCTTGGAGTCTTGGTACAACTACTATTGAAAAGCAAAAATTGTATATTTCATTATATAAATCAGCTCTCATGATTGTCAGGATTGTTAGCTCTTGTGTTTTACGTGTATGCTTCCCTTCTTCCCTTCTTCATCGGTTTCTTCTTTTATAGCCTTATGTAATGATGCCTTTTACTCTAAACTGGCATACATCTCATTTTGGAAGAATATAGAATTGAACACTAAAATAAAAGTGAAAAGAACCATTTGAGAGTGTCTGTAAAAGTACTTATTTGGCTGTAATCTGGTGCCTGCATTTGTGATTGGCTGTGCCTTTAAGCACATTCTGTGATAACACCTCCAGGGTTTTGAACTGTAATGCTCCATTGTTATTCTTGAATGTATATAATAGTGATTTTTCCCACTCCTCCACCATACCCCATGTATCATTATGGTAGTGAAAACATTTCTGTTACTGGTTGGCTAGAAAGTCTTTGTGTGTCATTGCTTAATATCATTTGAAGTGTTTAAAAGGGTAGTGTCTATAATCATAATATCAATTTAGTCTGTCTAGCACTTTTTACCCATACTTGCTTTAAGGACGTCACATAAATCTGTTAACACCAGCATTCATTCCTTCTGCAGTGGGGAGTTGCAAAGTAGATCAAGCTACAAATTGTCAAGAAGGAGGTGCACCTTTTAAAGTGTGGGGAGGATTTGGTTTGTCATTGACTGAGATTGAAAAGTGAACGGGAATCCAAAAGAAATGTAGTTTTAAACCTAGGAAAGGAGCTGGGTATGGTGGCTCACACCTATAATCCCAGCACTTTGGGAGGCGAAGGAAAGGCGGATGACTTGAAGTCAGGAGTTAGAGACCAGCCTGGCCAACACGGTGAAACCTCCTCTCTACTAAAAATACAAAAATTAGCCAGGTGTGGTAACGCACATCTGTAATCCCATCTCCTAGGGAGGCTAAGGCAAGAGAATTGCCTGAATCCCAGGAGCGGAGATTGCAGTGAGCCAAGATTGCTCCACTGCACTCCAGCCTAGGCAACAGAGCAAGATTCCATCTCAAAAACCAGACAAAAAACAAAAACAAAACCTAGGAAAGGAAGGTAAATTTATTTATGTTATATTAGCCTTTAGATATGCAGTTGTACCTGTCAGTGTGGGAAAAGTTAACGATTCAAATGTGATTATCAGATCATATCAGTTAATGGCAAAGAGCCAATTTTACATTGTTTTGTTGTGTTGTAGTCCTAACTACTAATTATTAAGTACTTTCTATATATTGACATCATGAGACATAAGCTTTTAGTTTTACCTCTTTGTTTTTGGCACGCTGATTTGTTTTAACTTTGTGAAACATAATTATAGAAAAAATTTTAGCATTTTCCATTGATGGTAAGTGCTATGATGAAATATGTAGTTTTATACATTAAGAGCATGCCCCATAGAGAGCTGTCTCTTTTTAAATTTTTAGTATATTGAAATTGTTATATTTTCCAAAATCTATTGCCTGGAAATCACCAGATCAAGTTTTAGTAACTAGTGGTAATTTAAAATAATCCATAAGTATATTAATATCAGAGGCATGCAATTATTTTTGCTAAGCGGCCATGGCTAAACATATCAAACTAGATGATTTCCAGACTTAAAATATGTTTAGCCTCTTACCAGTAGAGGCACTTCAACTATTTATTTCTGAAAGATTATTTGTATAAATCTGCCTGATTGACTTGTGAAGTAAATCTTTGCAATTTTCTAGACCCTACAAAGTTGGATCTCCCAGGCTAAAAGAGAAGGTTTCCAGCTTTACAAAGACCTGAATGCCATTTGGTCATTCAGTTATTCATGCACTTCTTAAATATGTATTAAACACTCACCATGCATTGCTGTAGCTACAGGGGCTATAAAGGTAGCTAGGAAGTGGGTCCTGACCTTAAGGAGCATATGTCGTTGCAGGGGAAATTGAGATACAGTTTGTAAGTGCTGTAAAGAGGCAGGTACACAGCACAGTGTTGACCCCAAAGGTGGACTAATCCATAAGCCATGTTTCTTGGTCCAATGTCTCCTCTCTGGCTTCTGTGATCATCTTGTTTATCCTCCCTCTTGGTTGTATGAGTTGGGCAAGGAGAAGTGTTAGGAGAAAAAAAATCAGCTTTAATGGACCCAGATAATTAGGACCAAGGTAAGCTCAGGGCAAATGTTCCCTTTGAGCCTGTTCACCATCCCTATCCAGTGCTAGGCACATTCTAGAATCTTGGCAACTGAGTTGAAGCCAAGGTTCTCTGAGCTCTGACTTAATGTGGGAAGAAAGTCACTTCTTTCCTTGAAATCTACCTTACAGTGATGTTTCTTCTCATTGATATATTCACTCCTGCGTTTTAAAATTTATAAGCTCAGAGACTTTAATATGTAACGAAGGTCTTCAAGAATCAAGTTTTGTGTTGGGTATGGGGCATTTAACACAATATGAATTTATAGATGACTTAGCTATAAAGTTTTTTGAATTAAGTGCCAACTCTTCAGTACTGTGAGAGTGTGATGGTAGGGTAGATGGAATGAAGAAGAAAAAGATTACAAAGGAAAAAGTGCTTTTTTCCCCCCTTTTTGCTCACAAAGACAGAAGGAAAAGGAAAGAAAGCAAACGTAGGTGGAAATAAGTTGGGAAGTAGCTATTGTTAAAACATCCAGGGTAATTCATCAGGTCGATAAGGGCTGTGGATCAACAAATACTAAGATTAGGGATGCTCTGCTCAGAGGAGTATCTCGGAGTGCCAAGTGGAGACTGGCATCGACAGGTGACTTTCTACTTGGCTAAATCTACCCATCTATTAAGTTACAGATCTTGATGATATGTAGAATCCTTTGTATATATTTAGGCTATAAAGATTTAGTTAAATTAAGCTTATCTTTCATATGGTTGACTCCTGATTAATTCTCCGTATTTCATGATAATGTCGTCTCCAATTTAAAAACTTATTGTTAGGAGTGAGTTTATGCTGAATCTATGCAGAAATAATGTCATCCTGAGGGTCAAAATTACACTAATATATTTGTAAAACTGTAAGCTAGTGTTGTACTGTCTGTTACTATCCCTAATCATTCATATGTGTTAAAATGAAACACCACCATTGTCTTTTGCAATAGACATGATGTAGTATTTGTTCATTAATGATCACCCCTAGTCTCTGACTTTTTTGACTGATTTTTTAAATGCACAGGTTTAAAAAGTTTAGTTTTGTTACTTTCGTAAGTATGTGAGCTCATTTTACTGATCTTTTTATAAACTAGATGCTTTCTGAGGCAGCACCTGGGAAACTGAGAATTGTTCATGGAGATGTCTTGACATTTAAGGTAGAAAAGGCTTTTTCAGAAAGTCTTCAAAGACCCTGGGAAGATGGTAAGTGCTTTTGGGTAGTTATAAACATCTCTTTTATGGTTATTTGTATCACAAATGTTCATTTTATGATACATTTATTACAGATGTCTTATGTTTATATTTAAAATTATCTGAACAGAATTAAATAATGTGTATTATAATTTTCTCTTGCTTTCTGCTTCCAAATTATAAAATCTAGTTACTTTTTCTTAATTCTAATTCATTTGTCTCAAATTTCTAAATGTTTTGGATTCTGTGCAAATAAACTTACCATTTTTTGTGATATCATATAAGGATAGGGTAAACTATGAATTGTTATTTGTTCCAAATGGTGGAAAAAAATAAGTGCTTTAGTAAACTGAGCCATGCCCAAGCAAAAAGTTTTAACTTTTTCTATTGTTTTTCACATTCAGTGAACAACCAAGGCAGTCTTCATTCACAGGCAGTGTTTATTGGGTACCTGCTGTGTGCAGCCCTTCAGAATGCATAGATAAATAGGGTATGTTTCTTCCTATAACAGACTTTCGGAACAAACGGAGGAGGGCTTAGGGTGCCTTCACATCTGGCTGCCCCCATGTCTCTGGCCTCCCCCATGACCAGACTCCTTCAGATGGGCCGCACTCGCAGTCTCCGCCAGCTAACAGGCCCTCCTATTCTTAGCATGCAGCCTTCAGGTTTCTGCCCCAGCCCAGCCACACTGGAACCACAGTGCCTTCCTCATTACCTGTTTCAAACCTTATCTGACTGAGTTCTCCCACATTCATTTGACTGTAATCCATAGTCTTCCGGAGGATTTCTCTGCTGTTTTTCTACCCGATACCAGCCCCTCCTGTTTTTCCTTTTACATTTGTGAACTTTTTCTAACTATTCTTAGCTGGTGGTTATTTTTCTACCCACTTTGTACATATTATTGTTTCTGGGGTTTTTCTTTTGGGGCAAATTTGCCAGATTACTCCATTCCTATGGTTTCACTTACCACCTATGTATCGCAGACATTCATATCTTTATATGCTGCCTGTACCCCCTTCCTGGGCATCTGACCTGTGACAGCTTCATCTAGGTGTTCCGTAGGCACTTTAATCTCATCATGTCCAAAATAAATTCTCTTTTTTCTCAAGCCAACTCTTTTTCATGTATTTCCTAGGCCAGAAATTCAAGGACTTTTTCTGAGTAACTGAGCAGTAATTAAGTATAATTTTTTCCTCAATAATGCAAAGCCGATTGTGAGAAAACATTGCTTTTGAATAATAAGTGAAATGAAAAATATTTAGCCATGTCTATTTATATATTTTTGTTTGATGCTATTAATATCCAGTCTGATTTTACTTGTCACTGAAATTGTATTCAGAATATATTGATGGAATCATTTCAGGTTGTTTTTTCCTCTGCCACCAGATCCTCCAAATGTACATATTATTGGAAATCTGCCTTTTAGTGTTTCAACTCCACTGATTATCAAGTGGCTTGAAAATATTTCCTGTAGAGATGGACCTTTTGTTTATGGCAGAACTCAGATGACTTTGACTTTTCAAAAGGAAGTGGCAGAGGTAAGTTTTAACTTTTTGTGACTATTTTATCACATGTTCAGATTTCAAAGCAAAATAATAATACTGCATTTTTACCACAGTCTGTGTTTTCTAAGTTAATATCTCATTACACACACAAAAACCCAGCAGCAGCTCAGCCAAAAGTTAAGACTGTGATGATGATGACAGATGTAACTGCTGTGAGCTTCTGGGAAAACATGAATGATGTGTGATAGCCAAGGAAGTAGTGTGGTAAACACAGGGATGCATTAGCCATCAGTGCCATTGGAGAAAGACAAAAGCAATGCCCTGTTGACCATACCCAGGATTGGCACATGATACCTTGAAATTGATCCTTTAGGCTTATTGGCATGGCAGTTAAAGAATATGATAATTGGCCGGGCATGCTGACTTATGCCTAAATAATTGTGATAAATAATTATCAGCACTTCGGGAGGCTGAGGCGGGTGGATCGCGAGGTCTGGAGTTTGAGACCAGCCTGGCCAACATGGTGAAACCCCGTCTCTACTAAAAATACAAAAAAGAAACAAAAAACGGGTGTGGTGGTGGGCGCCTGTAATCCTAGATACTCAGGAGGCTGAGCCAGGAGAATTGCTTGACCTGGGTGGCAGAGGTTGCAGTGAGCCAGAATTGCGCCACTGCACTCCAGCTTGGGTGACAGAGCAAGACTGTCTCGAGGGGGAAAAAAAAAGAATGTGATAATCACTTTGGAGCTGAGAAAAAGAAGGGAATTGAGGGTCTCATTATTCAGTATATAAATTGCACTTCATCCCTTACCTCAGCGAAGCCTGCTATGCCTGCATTCCCATGGCAGAAGTGTTCTGGGTTCACTCTAGAAAGTAAACCCTCCAGGGCAGTCAAGGGTGGTTTTTGAGCTGCAGAGGTATAAGGAGGGATGTGTAGACTCTTAAGTGGTTTTTATAAAAAATGTTATTACGACATACAAGTACAAGAGTATACAGCCATCCGTTGGTATCCATAGGGAATTGATTCCAGAACCCCCGCCGCAAATACCAAAATCTACAGGTGCACAAGTCCCTGATGTCAAACAGTGTAGTATTTGCATATAACCTATGCATATCATCCCATTTACTTTAAATCATCTCTAGATTATTTGTAATACCTAAGACAGTATGAATGTTTTATACATAGTTCTTACACTGTATTATTTGGGGAATAATGATAAAGGAAAAATCTATACATGTTCAGTACAGATGCAACCATCCTTTTTTTATTCCCTGAATATTTTTGATCTGGGGTTGGTTGGATCCATGGATACGGAACCCACAGATACCGAGGGATGACTGTATAATGTACATAGATGGCTTAATAAAGGGAATTCCTGAATCCCCACCCCCCACATGGGTAATTGAATCACCGGTACCTTTGATACCCCATTGTATCCCTCACTCTGATTGCATCTCCTTTCCATCCCATGCTGCTAAGGTGATCACTACTGTGAATTTTGGATTAATTCCCTTGCATAGTCTTATCACATAGATTTATATTCCTATGATGAATACACTTTAGTTTTGTCCACTTTCGACAACTGGGTTCATATAATATGTATTCTGTATGTATTCATATAGTATGTGTTCTTTTTATCCTGAACATTATTTGTCGGATTCACTGTCATTGTTCATGACTATACTTTATTTAGGTAGCTATATATACTACCCACTCTTTGACTGTGTAAGATCTCTTATCTATTCATTCTCATGTTCCCACACCTTGAATTAGTTTCAGTGTTCTGTTTTTACAAACAAAACTGTCATAAACATTCCATACTATGTCAGGTGGGACACATGGGCAACATTTCTCTAGGGTATTTACCTGGGAGTGGAACTGCAAATCTTCGCCCCTGCATAGATAATGCTAAATTGAGCTCTGAAATCATCATGCCTGTTTATATTCCCACGAGCAGTGTGTATGAGTTCATTTTGTTCCATATTCTTGTCAGTACTCAATATTGCCAGACTTGTACATTTTTATTAATCTGAGGATAATGGAATGTCATTGTGTTTTATTTTGTCCTTACTGATTTGTAGCAAAATTGGGCACTATTGTGTGTTTACTGGCCTTTTGGGTTACTTGTTTTTAGTGCTTGCTTTTTGCTCACCTTTCTTTCGGGTTGCTTATCTTTTTCTTATTGATTTGGAGGAGTTCTCACATACTCTTTAATACTCTTCATACTAGTCCTTAGTTAAATGTGTTGAGCATTTCTTCTACTCTAAGGCATGTTGTTATTTTCTTTTTATGGTGTCTTTTGAAGAGCAAGCATTCTTAATTTTAAATTTATGTCTAGTGCTTTTTGTGTTTTATTGAGGAAACCCTTTTATATCTTGAGTTCATGAAGATGTTCGTCTGTTATCTTCTAGAAGCTTTATGTTCACCTTTCACATTTATATCTATAGTCCCCTTGGGGTTGATCTCTCTGTATAGTGAAGTAGAAACCATTTTTACTATTTTTAACATATGGGTCCCAATTAACCTAACTCCATTTACTCACAGTAGTCAGCCCTCATTGATCCCTGTCAGCACCTCTGTCAGCATTGGTCTCATTAGAGACATAGAAGCATTGGTCTGATTAGAGACATCAAGAAAAAAATGACATGAAATCCAGGAAGGAGAGGGCCTCCCCTACAGGACAGAGAGAAAGGAGTCCTCAGGCAGAACAGCCAGTCCAGATTGGAGCCAATTAAAAGGTGAATTTGATAAAACTACTGTCAAGTTTGCATATAGTCAAAAAAAAGTTACAAAAACTCAGGAGAGTTTAAGATTAAATTCATGATAATAAAAAAAATAGAAAACTAAATATAACAGGGAGTGAATCAAGGGAAATATACCATTATTGGAATGAGAAGCACAAAAATATTATTTGGAGATAAATAATTATTTTGAAAACCTAAGAAAAAATGAGAGACATATAAAAATAACTATAAAACCTAACCGAGAATCTCAAGGTCACCGAGATAAATCAGGAGAAATATCATAGCCCCAGAAGGAAAAATGATTATTGTAAAGATGGTAATTTTTTCCAAGAATTCTGTATATCTAATTATAATCCTCAAAGAATTTATCTTGAAATACGCAGTTCTAAGGATCATCTAGAGTAATAGACCTGCAAGAATACATAAGAAGTGTTGAAAAAGGAGAGTGCTGAGAAGACTTCCTTGTCATATGCTAAAATGTATGGTGAAGCTTTAATAATTACAGCATTATGAGAAGCAGCACGTGACAGAGCAATTACTAGACTAGAAAGCCTGATGCAGACACCTTAGCAGTATCTGATAATGGTCAGATCAAAAATCAGCAGTGAAGGAAAGAATTAAGTAAACGCATGGATATTTGGTTAACTATTATGAAAAAAAATTATCTCTATAAATTCTATTTGGGTCTTTGGATCTTCTCTTTCTGTCCTCGTTATGTTCATGCCTTCCTTGGCATTTTTGTATGTAGGTATGATATTTAAAGTAGATGTTTTGGCCAGGTGTGCTGGCTCATACCTGTAATCTCAACACTTTGGGAGGCTAAGGAGGGAGGATTGCTTGAACCCAGAGTTCGAGACCAGCCTCAGTAACATAGGGAGACCTTGTCTCTACAAAAAATACATAAAAAATTAGCCAGGTCCAGTGCTGCATGCCTGTGGTCTCGGCTACTCAGGAGGCTGAGGCGGGAGGATCACCTGAGCCCAGAAGATCAAATTGCTGTGAGCCTTGATCACGTCACTGCACTCCAGCCTGGGCGACAGAGCAAGACCCTGTCTCAGAAAAATGAACAAATAAATAAAGTAGCTGCTTTAAGATCCTTGCCTGCTAATTTCATTATCTCTGTCATTTCTGTACTCTTTTAGTAATTGATTTCCCTTCCTTGTTATAGGTTCCATTTTTCTGTTTCTTTGAAAGCCTGATAATTTCTGACATAACATCAGGTATTGTGAGAGTTTTATCTTTTTTAATGCTGATGAGGGCTGGATTTTGTGGTATTGGGTTGAGTGCTGGGTTTGTTCTGACACATACATAAGATTGCTTGAGGCTTGTATTGTTCTGGTGAATCCAGGGTAGCTTTTAATTTGGGGCTAATTGAGCCCCAGTACCACATCATGACCTTTCTGAGGAAGGCACCCAATGCCCTGCATGTTTCAGGGCCTCTTGAGCCATGTGAACCCCAGTTGCTCCTGCCTTCCCTTGGTTCTAGTTCAGGCTCCCAAGCCTCAGCCACCTGCAGATCAGTGCTCAGCAGGGGATTTGGGGGGCCCTTTTGCTACCTCAGGAGCTCTGCCTCACATTCTTTCTCCCTCTCCTGTTCCTGTCTCCCCCACCCCCTGCTCCTGCACATGTGTGAGCACCGTGTGTGTGCGTTTTCCACATCTTTGGTAGTCCGCCCCACAAATTCTGCCTGCTGAGGCCTCCCAGATCTCCAGCTCTGGCTCCCCGAGCCCAGGAGACCTCTAGGCTCAGTTTGAGCTGCGCACTGCCTCTGCTGAAGCCTGAGAAGGGCCTCCAGTCCTCTGCAGGCTGGGCATCTAAGGCTCATCTTTCCATTTCAGTGATGACAGTCCTGCTCCGCCTGTTGTCCTGTTTATGCAAACCGTTGTTTCCTATGACTTACTCAGCTTTATTGTTGTTTCCGAACAAAACTTTTTAATACCAGAATTTGTTTGAAATCGATAGATTCTACTACTATGTAAGTTTAATTCTTTAAATGCCTTCCTCTCAGATAATTTGAGTGTATCATAAGAATTTCATTTCTTAGATCTATCCCTCTCTTTTTACTCTTGTTCCCATTTAGGGAAATCATTTCCAACGAGGGCACTTTAGCCTTATCTGCTCCTCAGGGGCATTTGGCAATGTCTGAGGTGTTTTTCGTTGTCACAACCCGGGAGGGGGCTTCTGGTCTCTAGTGGATAGAAGGTTCGGGATGCTGTGAAGCATTCTTCAGTGCACAGCAGAGCCTCCCACAGCGAAGAACCGCCCAACATTAATTAGCCCAAGATGTCAGTCATGCCATTGTTGAAAAACTTTCCTTTAGATTATTTGGCCATAAAATATTTCTCTCAGGAGTCTTGGAACTTCCTGTCATAAAAATGTAGGACCCTTTTGTGTTTGTTAGGAAGCCTGAGATGATGTCACCACTTTCCGTAAGGTCTTTGCCATTTCCTCTTCATGAACCTGCTAATTCTCTTGGATTGGTTTGAATTGGTCCCATGCTGAGTTTTCTTCGTCATTTTTCTCAACCTTTGGATATGTTCGTTCTGACAGAAACCATTCTCATTTCCTCTGCACTTACACAACTTCTGACACCAGATGTGTGGGTTTTTTCCACACCAAGCAATCTCCCGATTCTCCAGACACCAGCAGGGCATCCTGCAGTTTCATTCAATTCCTATACTATCCACTTGTTTTTAGTGTTAGATCCCACAAGTTAAGGGCCAGGTCCCACAAAACTGCCCCTCACTTCAGATGACGGTCACAAATCTGGGCCTCTAGGAGTTCTGAGCGACCAGCTATAAAATAAATTACAGGTTCCCATGACCCCCTCCTCAGGTTGGATCACTTGTCAGAATGGCGCAAAAACTCAGGGAAACACGTTACCTGCACTTAAGTCATGGGTGATCAGTTGGTCTCTGTGGCCAGCCCCATCTTGAGCTACCTAGAGGCCTCATCCTAAGTTATCTCATTACTGTAAACTCTGGGGGACTTGTGAATTTAAAACAAGACATGCCTGTCACTCAGGAAATTTCAAGGGCTTTGGGAGGTGTATGCAAGGAACCAGGACAAAGTCCAAATATATTTCTTATTATACCACATCTGTGAATTTATTTTTCTCAGCTGACATGATTATTTTGGTATTTCTGCTCTTGAGTACATAATAGAGATACAAAATACTATGTACTCTATTTGTGTGGGGGGAAACACAAAGAAACAGAGGCTTAAGAAGAGGTGGAGTAATTTCAGTGACTCAGAATGTCACTTGTGGTTATTAATAATAGTGTTACTTCGACTTCACCATATGCAATTCTTTTGAACAAAAAATGGTTGATTTTAGTGAAATTTTAACATGAATATTGAGAAGAGTTTATATCGAGTCTAATTTATAGAATGCCTTAGAAGTCTGGGTAACACTGGTCCTCTGATTTTCACATTTTGCAAGTGAAAGTTTCAGTGGGAGAATATATAGTATATTAGTCCCTTCTGTGCACTACTATAAAGAGATACTGAGACTGGGTAATTTATTATTTTTTTTAAAAAAAAAGAAGTTTAATTGGCTCATGTTTCTGCAACTCTACAGGAAGCACAGCTAGGGAGGCCTCAGGAAACTTACAGTCACAGCAGAACGTGAAGGGGAAGCAGGTGCAGCTTATGTGGCTGGAGCAGGAGGAAAGCGGCAGGTGCTACACACTTTACAACAACCTGTTCTTCTAAGAACCAACTCACTGTCATGAGAACAGCAAGAGGGAAATCTGCCCCCTTGATCCAATCACCTTTCACCAGGCCCCTCCTCCAACGCTGGGGATTACAATTTGACATGAGATTTGGGCAGGGACACTAATTCAAACCTTTTCATATAGCAGCATTTTCTTACATGCCATTTGCTCTTTACATGGTTGTATATGTAATTTTGTATTTTAGCCACAGAAAGCTCTTTTTAACATTTACTTTGGCTTTGTGAATTACAAAACAGAAATAAATGAGCACTGTCGTCTTATTTCTGTCTCTAGGACTACAGGATCTAAACGTAAGAATTCAGTTCATACGCATTAAGGGACATATAGACAATATAAAGTTACAGCTCATAAAATATAGTCAGACTGTTAAACAGTAAGTGACAGCTAATCCCATCTAACCTCATTTTGTTAATATAAATGATGAACTGAGTCTCAAAAGGGTTCAATGCCTTCCAGAAGGTCTTGGAGTAGTTACAGGGAAAGCTGAACTTGAGTACAAGTAGTGTGTTCTCTGCTAAAGTCATGATGTGCAAGTTCTCGATGTTACTGGCCCAGTGTTCTTTTCTTTCTGGGTCTACCATCAGCCTCTTTTTCTTCTACCATCTCCAGAGGACCCTGGCTGTTTCTGGGCACATCCCAAGCAGGGAGGGAGTCACCTCTCCATTAATTACATTACATAGTTCTCATTGTCCCTGATATATGGCTGTGTAGCTTCTCAAGTGTAAGCCTAATTTTTCTCCTTGTACTTAAAATTATTTTAGATTAATAAGAAAAAAAAAAAAACACTGTCCTTGTAAATTCTTTGACCCTTTGTTTTTCTCGTACTCCATCAAAATGCTTTTTAAAAGCTCAAGGGTTAGAGGTTTCCTTTTAATGAAAAATTAACTGGTTTGGTTTCCTGACCTTTTTTTCCTAAAATCATTTATCTTGTAATGGATGTTGAAATTTCCTAGCTTTCCCTATAGTATATCTCTCACAGAAACGGTAATGTATATTTGAGGTTGACAGACCATTTAAGTTTTATGCTAGATTTGAATGAAATCTTTTGTAGACCTTTCTGGTCTGTGGCTTGAATTCTTCCTTAATGAGTTAGGGACAGCTATGTGTGCTGCTTTCTTCTAGATTGAAATACATGATTCACATGTTTTCATCTCTACAGCCTGGGGATATATGCTACAAAGATTGAACTGAATGGGTCAGGTTAATGGATTAGGACGCACATTCCCCTGACATTTCTGGATGTGTACATAGCGTTCTAAGTGAAATATACTTAAATAAGATCTTTTTTGAATTGTACCAGTTTCATATTAAAATTTGCAATGCATTTTGAATTTTCTGCCAGTTGTAAGATTAAGCTCCTTTTTTACTTACGAAGAACTAGAAATATTTTTGACCACTTGATCCATAAGCTTATTCTTTAACTTAAATCTCTACTTCTGTCATTTTTTGTAGCTGCATGAGAGTATATGTGTCTTAGTTTTACATTTTAGTAAGAAAGATTATATTTTGTCTTATATGCTATAGTAACTCATCACTTAATCTTGAACATGGCATCCCAGTAATTTCAACTCTCCAAACAGACAAGAGCCAGACAGTGTAAAATAAAAAGGTCAGGGGGAAGGGGTATGAAATGAAAGGTTGGCTTTGAGTACAATCGATAACTTTGCCTATAGGAAGTTTCTTCCATATCTCACACAGAACCTATATTTTAATCTTCCTTAAGGCGAAGCTCTAATAAGGTAAATTATATGGTTTTCATGTCCACAGCAGGCTACAAGCAGCAGAGGAAAAGAAGTGATTAGACTATGTGGGTGCATTGCAGTGAAGCGGGAAAGAGCAAATCCGACAGCTGCAAACACAGCTCAAAAAGCACTGTGTCTTCTACTGTTGAGCAGTGGGGCCCCCTGCCTGTCTGCCTAGCCCCGGGATTATTCCAGTAATCGTTGCTGTTTGTAGTGTTGCCCCCGAATCATTCAGAAGAGAGTTAGAATGTCCTTTGAACTCTTAAGAACACAGAGAAGCAAGATACATTTTAGAAAGATAAGCATCCCTAAGTTTTTTTACCCACCATTCAGCTCTGTTCAATTTTAACATATTGCCATATTTTTATATCTTTTTTAAAGAAATAAAATATTGTTGATATGTTTGGAGCCGTCTTCTATCCCCTTTCTTCCCCTCCTATGAGTTGTACTATCTTAAACTTCATCGTCATTATTTCCATGCATATTTTCTCCTTGTGCTGCAGATAAATACACCACACACACACACATACACACACACACACTCTCTCTCAGAGAGAAAGTAAATGATAGGAGTAATCTTTTCAAGATTTTATACAAATAGCATTATACTATACAAATGTTCTGTGACTTGGTTGTTTTTGATTCCATTTTGGGATTCAATCTATGTGGATAACTCTTGCTATTCATTTTAACTATTGTTTCATATTCCATTATCAAAATTATCACAGTTTATTTTTTCATTCACCTGTTGATGGATTTTTTTTTTTCACTTTTTGACATTACACATAATGCCATAATGAACACTTTTATACCTATCGCCTATATACGCTGTGCTCTAGGATATGTTCTTAGAGACCTAGAGGGTCATGAGGTTTTACACAGCTTCAGCTCTACATGCCAAATTATGCTACAAATGCTTGTACAGATTTCCTCTCTCATTAGCAGTATCTGAAACTTCCTGTAGCTGCAGATATTCTCCAATATCAGGTTCTATTAGTTTTTTTTTTAAATGTTCATTTCATGTTTGTGAAATTATATCTAATGTTCTAATTTGCATATTCCTATTTTGTACTGTGGTAGAGCATAGTTTACGTTGTGGTTTATTTGGATTTCTCTTATGTGAGTTGCCTTATATATTCCATTATCTGTTTTCCTTATGATTATTGATGCATGGGAATTTCATCTGTACTCTGAACACTATAATAAAGTATGGTGGTGGTGGTGGTTGTTGTTATTGAGGAGGGCGTCTTGCTGTGTTGCCCAGGCTGGTCTTGAACTCCTGGCCTCTGGCAATCCTGCTTTGGCTTCCCAAAGCACTGGAATTATAGGCATGAGCCACTGTTCCCAGCCAAGAGCAATTATTTTTTTAAAAGGCATACATAAACATATAAAATTTTTAAAAATACATACATTTACATATATGTATATCTTTTCTTATATAGTGTGTATATATATATATATATATATATGTCTTTTCATATATAGCTCTGCTTTTGCATCTTTAGGAAATTCTTCCCTACCATGGAGGTCATAGATATTTACTTATAAAAATTTTAAAGTTTGGCTTTTCACTTATTGTTAATTTGTTTAGCGTTTATTTTTGGTTATGGTATGAGATAGGGACCTACTATTTTCTCCTATAGATATCTAATTATACCAGTGTCACTTATTGAAGGATCCTTCTTTTTCTGTTAGCAGTTGCTACATCACATCTGTCATTTGCTAGATATCTACATGTGCTTGGGTCTGTTTCTAAGGCATTTGTTTTATTGATCTCTCTGTGCCTGCATCAATTTTGATGTCTGGTAGGGTAAGCTCCCCTGTCATTGTTGGTATTCTTCAGGAGTGTCCTGGCCATTCTTGGCCTTATATAAATTTTACATGGAATTCAATTTTAAATATATATATATAATACATATGGAAGTTAATTTTTAAAATCCTGTTGGACTTTTAATTGAAATTGCATTGCATTTATGAATTAATTTAAATATACCTAAAAAATTGCAAAACAGAAATGTTTAAGTGCTTAAAACAATAAATTACTAGGTTTTTACAAACATTGTTTGTCAAGAACAGCCAATTCCCCAAGGGTTCTGAATACTCACGGTTTTAGTATATTAAGTGAAGAAAGGCGTACCATTTAAAATGTTCATTCATATGTTGGGGTAGTTCAGAAAATTAAGTATTTAAGCATCTTTCATTTTTCATTATGCTTGCTAATTTCTTCATCAAGTATTTATTGATTGCTTGTTTTATGTAGGACCTTCTGCTATCGAATATAACAGTGGTTCGAAAATCGCAACAGCCAGTGGTAGAGCAAATGTTCTTATTTTTGTAGTTCATTATATATGACATAAATCACACTTCTTAGGTGTATCTCTGTTGATGTTGGAGGAAAATATTCCCCATGTTTGTTGTATGTCATGTGTCAAATAGCCTACCCTTTTCAAAAATGCCTCAAAAAGTCCACCTAGTGTTCAGAAATAATGAAATGTTCACTCTTTTTCATCTAATCAGGCTGGACTAATTATTTGCTAAAATTCATTTTTGTCTCTCTCTAGAGACTTGCAGCCAATACAGGAAGCAAACAACGTAGTCGCCTCTCTGTTATGGCTCAGTACCTCTGCAATGTTCGACACATCTTTACAATTCCAGGACGAGCTTTTGTCCCCAAACCAGAGGTAAGTTTCTGCTTATTTGTTGTAGTATATCAGAATTAGGACATTTGTTCCCCTGAGGATGTGTCATAGGAAATAACCTCTAGGATCTAACTTTTGTTTCTGTGCAAACTGACACCGTACTTTACTTCTCCTGAATAAGAACCACAAAAATCATAATATGAATGGCTAGTTCTTACTATAATTGTTCTTCTTAGGTAGGGTGACTAAATGTTTAGTTTCATGCATGTTACCCTGGTGGCACTATCATTCGTCATCTTCATCATCATGTTACTCGTAAAGTATCCCCATATGGAAGATAAGTTATACGGTCACCCAGTATTTGAGGAAAGAAAGAAAATCCTTCTGTGATTTCTGTTAGAGACCTCTAACTAAGGCTACATCAAACATGGTTTACTTAACACTTTTTTGGGAAACCTTATTATGGTCGTGTTATTTGTGGTAAATCATCTGTGGATAAAACAGTTGGATATTAAACTAGGCTTCGACTATTATATATTAGTTATGTGAGTAAGTGCTAGTTACAGAAACAGAGTTTGTCTGCCAAATATTAAAATTAAAAAAAACTGGTGTCTATTTTAGCAAAACCACTGCTTGGTGAGTTACTACAAGGTGTGTACTATTAAAAACTCATCTTTTTCTTCAGTGAATGTATATTGAGCATTTACTGCTTGAAAATGGGTTGGGTAGCAAGGGGAGTCAACAGGGATATGAGCCTAATCTGTTACAGAGTCTGCCTTCAGGGAGTTCACAGCCTCATGAGGAACAGAAATTTCTCACTGGTCCCTAAAACTCTCAAATACAAGGTCTTGCACAGTTTCCCTTACATCATGTATCCTTCATAAATAAAAAGAGATAGCATGGGAAAAAATACATTATTTGACTGTAGATTTAGATACAGATTCTAGATTTAGAATAGGGACCCTAACCAATAGTGTTAGATCTACTTGTCTGTCTTGAAGCACACCTAAGCGATCTCCATGCTCTTTGCTGCCACCGTCATACTTTCTTTGCCATTTGGCCAGTTAGCTGAGCGTTCAGGTGACTAGGAAGTCAGGCCATCTTCCGATTACGTAACAGACATAATTGTCAGCTTTTTCTAAATCGAGCTCAGGGAGCTTGCTATCAGTGCCACCTCCCTTCAGTATCTCAGATTTCAGAGACAATGTGAATGACTTATCCCAGAATAATTAGATCCAAGGCAGAATCTGATGACTGGAGATATCTTATAGGTTATCTTCAAATTTAAAACATTTGTGCTTTCAGGGACTTTCTCTCCCATTATAATGGGAAAAAAAACAAAACAAAAAAAACCATTGACCATGTACCTTGCTTTCTTGTCGTGCACATGTGTATTCATATAACATTTTAAATAGTATAAGACTCGTTGTGTCAAAAACCAAGATTCTTACTCGTAGGCCTCTATAGTTATGGTTATTACCATTATCCAGAATCTCCAGGCTATTTAAATTTTACTAATGGGTTCTTAGGATAGATATTAGAATATTTTTAGTGGAAGCTTTCTAACTCTGTTTTAGTTACCTAGTTGAGATTATTTGATGGTATTTCAAAGTTATTATCCACTTTATCTTTGATTTAGGGGTAAGGTATATATGTAGTTTATCAATTAAAATTTATCTTCTCTAGGATTAAGGCCCCAAGAAAATATTTATTATTTGGAAAAAAGCTAGCTATGTCTTGGATTCCTTTTTTTTATCGAGGGACGTTTACATTTTGGCAAATGAAACATTCTCATAGCAATTTACTTCACATTTTTTATTATGTTGTAACTATTACTTACAGGAGATTTATTTGTAATCCAGAAAAGCACTTATCAAGGACTTATAGGTGTGCACCACCACACCCAACTAATTTTTGTATTTATTCATAGAGACAGGATTTTGCCATATTGGCCAGGCTGGTCTTGAACTCATGGTCTCAAGTGATCTGCCCGCTTCAGCCTCCCAAAGTGCTGGGATTACAGGCTACATTTTAGTTCTAAAAGAATTCTCTGCTGCTCTGAAGTAGTTTTACCATATTAGGGCAAAGCAGAAATGTTCTGAGGAAAGCCAGAAAATATTTTGCTGACTGTTAGATTGAGCAAATGTTTTAAAAATTCATTTTCTCAAATAAGAAAGAGGAGGAGTTTTTACAGAGATGACAAAATAATTCAAGGCTAGTACTCTAAACCTTCTGCATGCAGGAAGAGAAAGTCCTAGATGCACATAATTGCAACACAAGGTAAGATAAGCTAAGTGCTAAAAATAGAGGTTGGGCAGATTCCTGGGTGGTTGAGAGAGGGAGATTAATGCCCACAAGAAATTTACTAACATTCATTACTTACTCTCAGTCAAAACTCCAAGAATCAGATATAGAGAATTTCCTTTGCGATACAATGAAGGGCTTAACTTATAACCACTTTTGGGACATTTTCCTGTGAGAATCTGCTATCCCTTCTATTTCTCAATCTTTTAACTAGCTCAATCCAGCTTTAATGGCAGAAGTTTCACTACCATTGAACTATCACAATCCTGTTCTGACTAGTTGAACTGAATTACTGCTGAACTTCACTCTTACTAAGCTCTCTAGTGTAGTTCCCAAAATTTGAACCCAATTACTTTCTGTCTAGAAAACAGACAGCCTCTGAAGTTCTTAAAATTAGGCTAATTAATAGGTCTACTTTAGTGTCTCTTAAACTACTAGAGTCTGTAGTATGTAGCTTTTAAGTTAGTTTTTTTTTTAATTTTGTGTTTCCATTTCACTGTTAATGAAATTATTTTACATTTATAAGACAGAATGTCTTTTGCAATGCAAATTCAGAACCACCATTGTTTTCATGAGAGAATACAACCTGTTAAGTTTCTCAAGCTAGCTTCTCTACTGGCCTCAGTAGATCCCTGAGAATCCACATATTTCTGGGATTCCATGCTTAATCTTTTTTTTCAGCTAGTCTGCGCATTTCTCAAGTTTGGGAAATACTGAGCTATTCGCTAGCTCCTCAAAATTCTGTCTTTTTTTTTTTTTTAATGAATTATGGTGATAGGCCTCATAATCTAACACAGTTCCTAAGGAGTGGACAGGCTTTTTAGTTCTCAACACTATTCTTTTCTTTTTTTTTTTTTTTTTTTTGAGACAGAGTCTTACTCTGTCGCGCAGGCTGGAGTGCAGTGACATGATCTCGGCTCACCGCAACCTCCACCTTCTGGATTCAGGTGATTCTCCTGCCTCAGCCTTCCGAGTAGCTGGGATTACAGGCACCCGCCACCACACCCGGCTAATTTTTGTATTTTTAGTAGAGATGAGGTTTCACCATGTTGGCCAAGCTGGTCTCGAACTCTTGACCTCAAGTAATCCACCCGCCTCAGCCTCCCAAAGTGCTGGGATTACAGGCATGAGCCACCATGCCCAGCCAGTTCTCAACACTATTCTCTACTCTGACCTAGTAGAAAAAATCATTTAGTTATATTATGTAGCAGGTTCTTCTTTATTGACACTGACAGAGGCAGTAGACTTCCAAGTAAGCTAGACCTACTGGAATTCCAGTACTGCTAGTTTTGAGAACCTGGTCCTGTTAATAGGCTGAGTTTGCTACATCCAGATTTGGTCAACAATACCACCCTTGAAGGACATTCATGAGGAATAGAAATAATCAATGCAGAGTGCCTAATATGCATATCTCACAGTAAATGCTGCCAGCCAAAGTAGTTGTTATTGTTATGATATAAACAAGTATTTATGGACTAAGTTGTAGTATTCTGATATAACAGTAGGGATTATACTTTTTAAGCTATATACAGAATTAATACTTAATTTTACCTATTTGGAAGTATGGTATATAGAATAAGTTACCCTCAAACATGGTACAAATTTAAAGCATAAATGGTGCCCATTAAATTGTAGATGAATTAATGATATATCCATGACATACAAAGAAAAGACTGGAACTTGAGGCATCCACTCTTGACCTTTGAAGAGCAATTTAAAGGCTTCCAACCCTGCTTATTCACAGCTATTGAGGCCTTGACCTCTGTGGGAGATTGTCTTGAGTTTGGTGGGTGGATGGGTCCAGAGAAGAGACAACTGTTTTTCATGCTTTTGTGTTTTTTGAAATCTGATATCAAGGATGTTGTTTCTGCTGTATATTTACCTTGTTTTCAAGAATCATTTTGGTATAAGGTCAGAACACTAGTATTTTCCTTCTTAACTAAGACTCTTCTATCTTTGGTTTGTATTCTCTTCCTAGAATCAGATTGAGATGGGATTTTCATAAAGGCAATGTATTGAAAAGGGCCCTCAGGAGAAGGGGCATGAGGGTAGTGGGAAAGAGCAGGGGAAGAGCTAAGTAAGAATATTGTTCCTCCGGGAGACCAGCTTCAGCCTGGAACCATGGCGGGAGAAGGAACTGTGTAGCACAAATTGCCCCACGTGTCTGTGTTCCCTTGAGGCAAGGGACCAGCTTGTTGGAACCTGTGCCAGCCAGTCTTTGCAGGGAGCAGTGGGGCAGTCACTTCCCAGTAGAGGCAGCTCCATCTCTGGGAGCCGTTAGCACCCATCAGTGCCAGCAGCTGGCGGATGGCTGCCCTGGCCCAGTGGAAGGAGCTTGGCCAAGACACAGCATCCTGTCTGTCTTCCTACCAGTAGACAAAGCTGTAAGATTACTCACATGGCCACCTCTCTGCCTCTGTTGCTTGGAAGTTCTAAACCAAGTTTCATGTTTAATTGCTTTAGCATACTTCAACCAGGAACATTGAGTAGCATTTTTCCTCTCTTCTTTTTGTTTGTAACTTTAGTCTTTCATCTTTATCAGTTGTCTTAATACTTATTATAACTGCAATTTTATTATAAGTTGCCTCAAATTCTTTTTTAAAGCCCTGGAGTCCAAAATAAAAATAAATATAAAGCAAAAGCCATTTTTATAATTAGAGCAGTACCAGAGTCATCTTCCTTAAAAATCAGGTGAAATATGTGTTGAATAGAGATAAGAGTATTTGCTCTTACAATTTTAATTCAGTACTAGGCATGCTTTCATCAACTGCTCAAGAATAAAGTAAATGGTAAGTATTCTAAATCCAAGGAAGGAGAAAGCAAAATTGCATTTTTGCATACTTTTGCATACATACTTTTATGTATGTATAAAATGCAATGAAATTAATACAAAAGCTACTGGAGATAATGATAATAATGTGACAGTGTTCTGCAGATTATCGGCTAGGCTAAAAATCCTCAAAAGTCAAGTTAGTATTTGCTAAAGTAATGTAGCTTACAATATAGTGATGAAAGACACATGAGAAAACATTGTCCACGTCCAAAACTGAACTTCTACCTAACTAGCCTAGGCCTGCCCTCCCCCTGCCTCATATTCACTATGCTGACTAATGACGTCATCCACCGATGTCATCCAAGCCTAAACCTTGGAGGTCATCTTAAGCACCACCTCCCCAGACCTTTACAACTGCTGACCCTCGCAACTAGGCAGTCGTTAACCAGCTTCTGACATTACCTAAATTGCTCCCAAACCCATCCCAATTTTATACCCAATTCTTCTGACTTAATTTAAGTCTATCATTTTTGTCAGAATTGCTAGATGAATTCTTCAGTCATATGATACAGATATACACATGCTCCATAGGTTAAAAAAATTAAGTATGATATTTTTGGGCTTCTGGGTTTTGTTTTGGTAACTTTTGATCAAAGAAAAATGAATAAGTATATTCAATAAATTAGGCTATGATTTCTCAAACTGTCGACACTTGGGGCCAGATAATTCTTTGTTGCCAGAGTTTGTCCTGTGCATTGTAAGATACTTAACAGCATCCCTGGCCTCTTCCTACTAGATTCCAGTAGCACTACCTCAATTGAGACAACCAAAAATGTGTCCTGGCATTGCCAAATGTCCTCTGCAGGCTAAACTCACCCCAGAGGAAGCCGCTCGATTAGACTAAGAACGATCGAGTAGCACTAGTCATATGCTTTCTGTGCACCAACTGCTTTCTGTGTGTCATCTCATTTAATCCCCACAAGAACTCTATGGATAGATGCCGTTCTTATTCTCATTTTCACATGAGCAAACCAAGACCTTAGTTAAGTAATGCATACTGTGTAACCATGCACCCACACCAGGGCTTGCACCCACGTGGTTTGACTCCAGAATCTGGTTCCCTCAGGTTGGAGCCGTCTCCCTACTTGCTAGTTATGTGACCTTGGGCAAGTCAGGGAACTTACGTCATCTCTGTCTCCCTCAGTGTCCTGTAAGATCATGAGAATAGTTCCTGCTTGGTAGAGTTGTTAGGTTTAAACCAGTAGACAAAGGATTTAGACCAGGACTGGCATGTGTTAGGAAGCACTTGCCATGACATGTCACTGAGAATGCAGAGGTAAAAAGGACACCTCACCTCCCAGTCTAGTTGGAGATGCAATCATGTAAACTTGTAATTTCGTAATTTCTTAAATAGAGCATTTTTACACAGTACACATTACTTAAGTCTTGGTGTGCTCATGGGAGCTATTGTAAGGATTAAATGAGAGCATTTATTAAATTCATAATTTGTTAAAAAGAACATTTTCTGAGAACACAGATGCGGGTTTGAACTTCTAGGCTGTCAGGATTGAGTTTACAGGAGAGGTCCCCTGTGAATCCTGAAGGGTGAGCAGGAGCTTTGGTAGCAAGGGAGCGAGGCTGGGAGGAGTGCAGGTGGAGAAATGAACGCAGCAAGATAGGAATTCCTGTAGGAATGGAGAGACTCCACATCATTTATGGCATGATTGCCACTTCCAAACAATACATTGGGCCATTATTTCGTATAAAATGTCTGATTTTCTGAGAGTTTGAAACATTCCTGTTTCTACTTAGGAAGAAAATATCCCAGAGCTAAATAAAAATTATTTTTTGAAGTATATATAGAATGATATAGCAGATACAAAGAGAATTTTACTGTAGGACTAAAGGCTACATAGACTATATAAACCCAGCCACATTAAGCAAAGTGAGAGAACTACTAATGGGGTCAAAGCAGTTCTATCACATTAATTTGCATGAAAACCTTCTTTGTGTCAGAATTCTTTTTGACACTTGTGTATAAAATAACATTTTAATCACTCAAAAGGAGTACGTACTTTAAACAATCATTTAACCTTCTGCAAAATGATTCCCTTCCTAATTCCCATATGTGATAATATGTTTTCGTTTTAGTGATTTCATTAATAGCTAATGACTGTTGCAGAAGAGAATGTCCACCCAGTAAAATAGGCATAAGATATGTTAGTCTACTTCTGTATGCACAAATGAAAGTTATTTACTTACATAAAAGATATTCTTCCCACTTCCTGAGTTATTCATGTACAAAGAACTAGTCTTTTTTCCCCTTTACCATTGAATCATTGACAATGACTAAGCTTCCATTAACAAATAAATTATTAGAAACAATGGTGTGCAATGTTTCCTTCGCACCTACTGAAAACTCAGTTTTTATTTTCTTGCTAAAATATTTGAATCACATAATTTATATTTTAAAAGCATTATTTATTTAAAATATATCTTGACATTCATTAATTGAAACAGCTCATTTATAAGAAAACAACATTTTTGTTAGCATGAATGAAATTTGAGAGAAAAAGTGACAACTTAAAAGTAACTTTTATCATCCAAATACTAGTAAATGAGAAGGGAAGTGGGATGGTAGTAAATCCAGAGTGTTATAGGATAAATGAACTTAATCTGTGGAGAGTACCCTTGCTAGAAGCAGAAGAAGGGAGTTCTTAAACATTTTGAAACCAACTGTTGTTATCACTTAGCTTGTACTTAATGCTTTAAGAGTCCTAGAGATTTTAGTTTGGTTTGGCTTTGCTTTACTGTGGTAGCATTTACCAATTTCTTCAGTTCTGCCTAATCTTGGTTTGCATACATTGTCAGCTCTTACAAATATATGTAGATGGTTTTCTAAAATGAAAAAGAAACGGGCTGGTCACAGGAGGTGGGGACTTGGGATGGATGGTTTTGGCAGCATCTGAATGGAATAGGCAGCTCTTGTATTCCTAATGTACATTCACACACTGTAGCTTTAAAACAGAAGCAAGTTGCTGTGTTGTTGCCAACCACATAGCAAAGTGGAGAATAGTCTTGGTTCACACCAGGGCAAGGTACTTTTTATACTTGGCAGTTTAGTTCTTTTATAAAATCCAGTTCGAAAGCTGTATCAGCAAATTATCTTAAAAAAGAAAAAGAGCTATCAATTAATTGCCTTATGACTGTAATCAGAACCTCTTTCAATTATAAATCTTTAAGTAAAACATGGAAACAATAATGGAAAAAATAGAGAACTCTTCAGACAGATATAATTGTATATGATAGTTTTATTGGCATTTTAAACTACCTTGTAGTTGTTAAAGTATTTTACATTCTACTTTCTTTGTAGGGAAAGTTAAGCATAATTCTGATTTTTTAAAATCTAAAAGTCCCATTTGGCACCCAAAAATCCCATTTCATATGTATCACTCAGTTATTTACACATAATCCTTCAGATTGTGTGTGGAATTGTTCTCGAGCTGTGTGTTAGAGATAGGCTGCTGCGTGGGTGGGTCGAGCCAAGCTTCTGGATTCCTTTTTATACAAGAGGTGCAGAAAATCATGCCAGAGATAAACAACAGCATTGCTGAAATGAATCCGATATAGATAGCTCCTCCAGGTTCGTGTTTGTTGCTTTCTGGAACTGTCAGATCCAGAAAGTTTGCGATGATCTCCTTTGTGTACCACACTGTCGGGATTAAACTAGAGATTCCTGCAGACATGAAACAGACTCCTCCAGCAAAGGAAGCATGGCTCTTGGTTTCTCTGTCCCCTCCTAAGCGAGTACATTTCATTCCTACTGTGGAAGTGCAGATCCCCAAAGCAGACAGAACACACGCCAGGACCATGGTGGCTCTTGCAGCCTGCACGTGGATGGGGAGGGACAGAATGGAGTGTTTCAGGGCACAGCTGAACATCCCGGTGCTGTACCACGTACAGTCCATCCAGAGCCCATGCAGCTGCACAATGGCTGTTATGATGTTGGAGCCCATATCCACATTCACCTTCCAGTTGGGCAGCAAGGTGGCTGTGAGCACTCCAGAGACCCCAGATAAGGCCAGGATGAAAGCAAGGAGCTGAAGTCCTGCTGAGGCCATGATGTTACTGTTAAGTCTGTCCTCTTAGAAAATCCTGATGCTCAACAATGCTGGCTGTCGTATCTATTTCTGCGCAGTGGAGAACCAAATAACAAAGCCTAAGGAAAGAAGACAAAACCAGGATTGAGGGAAAGAAAGTGTAAATAAACAAAAGGCTTCCCTTTTGAGTAGGAGCCAAGAACACACCTGAGTACCCCTCTTCTCCAGCCCCCAGGCAGATGAGGATGCTGTAGGCCGGAGGAGAAAAGCTCCCACTGGGCCTTGAAGACTGGTCTGAGTGATATGCCTGGGTGGTGTTGATACAGGGCATAAAGAAAGCAGTTGCCCACTTAATTCTTTTTAAAACTCAACATATGCTGAAACTGTAAAGTGGACATGTACCTTGTTAGGAGATTTAGACATTTGAAATTCCAGCTATAGTATCTGATAAAGAATTTTTCTTTTTTTTTTTGGGGGGACGGAGTCTCGCTCTGTCACCCAGGCTGGAGTGCAGTGGCCAGATCTCAGCTCACTGCAAGCTCCGCCTCCCAGGTTCACGCCATTCTCCTGCCTCAGCCTCCCGAGTAGCTGGGACTACAGGCGCCCGCCACCTCGCCCAGCTAGTTTTTTGTATTTTTTAGTAGAGACAGGGTTTCACCATGTTAGCCAGGATGGTCTTAATCTCCTGACCTCGTGATCTGCCCGTCTCGGCCTGATAAAGAATTTTAATAGCGTTATAGGTTTTTCAAATGATTTTATTTTTAATGAAAATAGTAGGTAATAAGAAAATAAATTAAGGCCACCTTTTAAAGATGGTTTATAAATACAGTTTAGAAAAGTATTTAAGAAATGGCTTTCATAAACAGATCTTTATGACACACCCACAGAGCCAGGCACATAGCCCAAGTGAACCATTTGAGGAGGAAGGAAAGCAGCAGAAAGAAGTCTAAGTTTCTGGCATGGTTATCCCTAAGTTCTAGCTAATACCTGTTTGCAAAATCCTGACTGAGGTTAGTACTTGTTTTACTTCAGGAACCTGGTATTCAAAACAATTAAGCCACTGTTTTTTGTATATCAGAACGTGAGGTCCTTTCTAACTGGGACTAGAATCATTTCCTGGCCAAAATGAAGCCGGCTATTCTAAACAATTCAGAAGTAGTGATGGCAGATCTCAAAAATACATACCAGAAATAACCACACCATTAGTTGTATGTGAAAGGATACCCAAAATAATTTAACCCTTTATTTTCTTTGTTTATTTTTAAGAGCAAGGAAAAGACTACACCTACTTTGTGGCTTGGCTGTGTTTTAAGAAACAAAAAGACTTCCGATTCCATCTTTCTATTCCTGTTCCCCCATCTAGCCCATCTGGCACTGCTTACTGCCTTCTTTGAGAAAAATGTAATGGTTTCTGAAATACTGCAGTACTGACTTTCTTTGTTGTTCTGAATTAATTTTGAATGATATGATGAAGTGGCTGTATCGTGATTCATAGGTATTTCACAAAAGGCAATACAGGCTCTTGAGTCAAAAACACCTGGGCCAGTTCTTAGCTTTATACCTCTCTGTGCCTCAGTATCCTCTTCTGGAAAATGGGAAGGATTGGAATACTTCTTTCATAGGGTTAAATAAGTTAATACATTTTAAGGGCTTTGAACAATATTTAAGCCACAGAAAGTTCTCAGTAGTTTAAAATTGACATCATTAATAGTATTTGTATTTCTTGTGTATTGTGACATTTGATGTTTAAAATTATTTAGATCTTTTCCCTTTTTCTCTTCTTTCCTTGGGCTGATTTATTTTCATAGAATCTTAGAGCTGAAAGAAACCTCAGACAGACAATCTCAAGCATCCTCGTTTTTTCAGATCAGGATGTTCAGCTAGGATATTGCCCATGCTATACAGTCTTCAGCAGCCAACCTGCAGGGCTCAGATCTCTGTCCACCCTCCTACCTCACGGGATCATCCCGCATCATTTCCCCCCTTTACCGCAACACTTCCTGCTAAAATCTCCCGCCGTGTGCTTCCCACGGGAACCAGGGAAAACACTACATCTGGAGGCAAAAAGCACCGTTAACTGTCTATTCCACCCACTCGCCTCTCCGCCCGGGAAAAAAGGACTGTAGAGGAAGTTAATAGGGCAAATAGCTCAGCTTCAGATGACTCAGCAAGGAGACTGATGCCTGGCTTTGGTTAAATATTTGAAATAGTACTAATCCATTGCCTATTTAAATTTAAAGTACCAACTTTGCATAGCTACAAACATTGATTCTCTAAGATGTTAGATCCTAGACTATCTGGATTGTGCTGTTCTGTTTTTGTACATAATCTGAAAATGTAAATTTTACCATTTTAGAAAAGAATTTCCCTAGGATTTTAAGTTCTTAAGAGTCAGACTTGTCTGTAAACATCAGTGTGCTTAGGATTCGCCTGGTATCATTCAGTTAGTTTCTCTTCTGTTTTCCAAACTTAGACCAAAATAGAACAAAGTTAAAGTTTCTAGAAAAAAAAATCAAGCACATGTTTACAGTTTTATAATAGCTGTTTTCAAGTTTAGGTTTTAGCATTTCAGACTCCAGCCAGCTTGCTAAATTACTGCCTCCGGACCATTTTCACCTTAGGGATTCTTCAAGTGTGGGGTTGCTGTAACATTTTCTAACAGCATCTGCTTGCTCACTGTTCTCTCTCCCTCTCTCTTTCTTTCTACTTTGAATGAATAACCTTCGTATGTTGTCAATCTATGTTCAGCTTACCAATTATAATCCTTTTCTTCCCATTAACCAGTACATTTCATAACTTTCAGTATATTTCAGACATGAAGACAGTTTGTTCATCATAATTAACAAGTACTGGCAGTGATCAATTATAGACAGCCAAAATCACTGTAAACAATATGACATTGCATTTAATTAGCATAGTGCTTGCTTACTGTTGAATATTAGATTCAAATGCTTTTTTTCTTCATGGAGAACTTAGGTAGAAAGAATTTGTTCTCCAAATGAAGGTCACTTTCTGCTCATACAAATATACTGGCATTTTGGCTATATTGCAGTTTACCCTCCAGCCACAAGCATAATACCATTTGCGGCCTGTTCTCTCAAAATTTCTATCTCGTAGAGAATAAAGACACACTTTGTTCCAATGGCTATGGTGGTGGTAGAGAAATATTGTGAAGGCAAGCAGAAGCAGAGGGGAGGGGTCGCGTGTAAAAACTTACATGATCTACAGTGAAAACTCTCTCATGGTCCCAAAACACAGTGCACACAGAACAGAACCAAGCACGTTCAGTTTTTGAACTATTTGCCAACAGAAAGTCTGTTGTAGATTTCACTAAAATGTAGTCAGCTTTCCAGACAAGATTTATTTATATCAAAAATAATATTTAAAAGCAGATTTACAACTTATAATTCAAACTAAATAATACTGAAATACCTATTCTTAGATCTCTAAGCCTTAAGACATGTTTTATTTACCATACCTTTCGTCCGTAGCCTTCACTGTCTTAACTCCTTCGGTCAGTTGTCTTCAAATTAACCTCAGTTAGTTATGTTGAAGAAAAACCATATACGTGAGGCTTATTTCAGAAATTCTGGATATGTTTATAAAGCTCCAATAAGTTAACTTGAAAAAAGCAAATAAAGGACAACGTAGAAATCTGAGAAGTAAAAACTGCTGATGGTGTTAGAAGATAAATACCAGGTTCTCCATCTCATTTTTTGAGATGTGGGAGAATTAAGAAAGGAGAGGCGGGGAAGGGAGGGAGTTGTTGTTACAGCAGGATTTGTTGAAACCTGAAAGCTAAAAATGCTTTTGTGTCACTGTACAGAGGAGGAATTATTTGGGTACTCACAAAAAGGCCTTCTTTTCTTTTAATACTATGTTTTAGTCACATAGTTATAATTTATTTTTGAAATTTTCTCTATGTTGAAAGATATAATGTATTACTTTATGTCCTGCGTTCAAGAATGTGGTCTGAAATATTTTTAACTATGTCATGCTTTACAAATGAGAGTTGAGACTCCCTTTTTTCCCTGGTATTCTTGACTTGTCTGGAACCTGAATTCACAAAATTGTTAACTTTCAGAAATAATCATTCAGAAGAAAGTTTTTTAAAATATGTATTTTTTTTCAATAAAAGAAAACCCAGCAACAACTTTTGACTAGAATCTGATCACTGACCCTACCGGTATTTGTGTGTGTGTGGTGCCCTGAGTTTTCTTGTTATTCCTTCCACTTAGAAAGATCTGTGGAGTATAACTATAGAGATTCAGGAAATTTTATGAATAAATTACCCGAAGTGATGTGAGGAGACACAGCAGATAAGACTGTGATCAGATACTGAGGTTGTAGCCCATGAATAATGGTACACATGGATTTCACTGCCATCCTTTTGGGTTCTCATTTTTTTCTTCCTCAGTAAGTTTTATTCTACAAGCTATAAATGCATAGCCATTATATAGAAAGAAGATAATTTGATTATTGGATTTTTAAATTTAACAACTTAATAACCATGTTAGACTTAATCATTTGTTTAAAAGTAGTAAATAAACAAACACGTGTTTCAGTTATCTGGATTTTTTGTTTTTGTTTGTTTTAATCCTAAGTTTGACATTTAGCAAGATACTGTTTTCCTCTTTGCTTTTTAGCCATAGTGTTGATTACATGTTAAGTCTTACCTCTCTAAATCGTTATAAGCTTTATGTGTACTGGCTTTGTTATTTTATTTTATTTCATGGGAAATACAAACAATTCAGTGCATAAATAAATACTGGAAGAAGTTGAGTTGAATTGCAGACACTAGTAGTCACAGCAGTGTCATTAGTGCTGCATCAGAAGAAACCTCACCAGGGCCCTCCAGCATCCTGGCTTGTTTTGCTAGTCACTGTGGTTGTTAGTGCAGACATAAGCTTTGTGAGGCTGACTGACGGCAGGTGGAGGGACCCAGCTGCTCCCCACTCTAACCTCTAGCATAAGGAAGCTCGCTGAAGGGTAAATGGGTTAAACATGATTTAATGTACATTTCTATTCTCAAAACATTTTGATTATTTTTTTTGCCTTGATGCAAACAATAATCCTATAAAATATTAATTGCCTGCTTTAGAAAGAAAAACTGAAATGGAAGCAACTTTCTTTAGCTATAGACCTTTAATGAAGGCAGAATTTCTTATATAAAAAAGGAGCTAGGAAAGTAGAAGTGTAAACAGAAATGTAGTTTTATCAACATTCCTATCTACGTCTGATGTGGACATTAAAGGAATATTAATCTTTTAAGTCTAGAGACTCTCCTAGATGAGTCTTATGACCCCTCAGCTTAAATCTCTTGCCCAGCCCTCTCCCCTGAACTCCCAAGTTGTGTTTCTGTCTGCTGACTTGGCGTCACTGATGAATAGCTCCGACCTGTCGTGGCACAAGACTGAACTGACCATCCCCAAACTGTTCTCCCCACGGTTTTCCCGTGTTCATTAATGGCAAATCCTTCTTTCCATTTGGCCAGCCTGAGATCTTAAAAGTCATCCCTGATTCCATACCCAACATCCCTTCAGTCAACAAGTTCTTTTGTTTCTGACTTCAGACTAGAACAAGAACCTTCCGCCTCTGAGCCCCTCTTCTGCTTCCGCTGTAGCACAAGACCTCTGAGGTAGAAGGTCAGCCCTACAGGGCAGGGACCTCTCTCTGTTTTGTTCATCGCTGTTTCCCCTGTGCCGGGAGCAGTGCCTGGTACATAGTAGGGATACAATAAATATTTGCTCAATGAATTCAGAAATTGACTTTAAGTATATAATGTTAAACTATAAATTGCACTTGAATGTTTAAAAATATTTTATTTCTAAACAGGACTAGAATTTTAAGTAATTTTGGAACTCTAGTTTGTCATCTTGCTAATAATAATATCTACCATTTATAACCTGCTTTCCATATGCCAGGTACTGCTTAATGTGCTATAATACTTAATTCTCAAAACAAACCTATGAGATAAGAGGAATTTTATAGATAAGAAAACCGGCCGGGTGCGATGGCTCATGCCTGTAATCCCAACACTTTGGGAGGCTGAGGCAGGCGGATCACCTGAGGTCAGGAATTCAAGAATAGCCTGGCCAACATGGTGAAACCTTGTCTCTGCTAAAAATACAAAAATTAGCCAGGCATGGTGGCACACGCCAGTAGCCCCAGTTATTTGGGAGGCTGAAGCAAGAGAATCGCTTGAACCCAGCAGATGGAAGTTGCAGTGAGCCAAGTCATGTCATAGCACTCCAACCTGGGTGATAGAGCAAGACTCTGTCTCAAAAAAAAAAAAAAAAAAGAAAATTAAGCTGCAGAGAAGTAACTTTTGACTAAGGCTGTAAAATGAGTAAATTGCAGGAATGGGGTTGAGGCCCAAAACAGCGATTTTTGAACCCCTGACATACTACATAGCACTGCCCCACCTCTAATTAGAAAAGAATGTATTTGCAAGTCCTACCTCTCTATGGTAGTTTATAAGCTATGGAAACAAATTAACCCAGAAATCTCTGTAGCTTTACATATCAGCATTTACTTCTCAGGTCCTGCAAAGTCTGCTGTGGGTTGAGTGATTGCGGTCCATCTTTCTTCTTTAGAATGTTTTCATTTATCTTCAAGCAGAAATTCCTTCAGCTTCTGTTTAAGTAATTTGTTGCTTAGTGATGTTAATCTGGATGTTCAGGCAGGCTTTTATTGTCTTTCTGAAAGAATCAGTAATTTAACTGAGTATTTTGGAAATAACAATACCACATCTTCCTGTAGAGCTTAACAGTTTATAAAGCATTGCACTCCATCGTCTCATCACTGGATCCCAGTAACAGGCTTGTGAGAGAGACCTCTACCCTAATCAAAGAAGCCTGGGGATCGGGGTTGAGGGAAAACACTTTGGTGGCTGACATTTTCTTCAAGAAAGAGTTTGAAGGCCACCAGTAGAGGCAGTGTGAACCATCAGAGTGTTTTTTCGTGGTGGAATTTGTGGTTTACAGAGCACTTGGCTATGGTGTGGAGGATTTAAAGAGATCAAAATTGGAGACAGACGGACTCTGGGAGGCTGTGGTAATGGGAGCGATTAAATAGAACTAACTAGATGAGTAGAGAGATTGTATAGGAAATGAATTCAAGATAAAGGGTGTTCATAAATTCTACAAATATAATTAAATATATATATAATGTAGTCAAGGGCATCTTCAGTCTGTAAAAAGAACCCAAAATTTCCTGTCTACATTTTGAAAACAAATTTATAGAAGGGGCTTTAGGCTTGTATTGGTTTCAGATGTTTCAGTGGACAAATTACAGAAAAATCTAACAGTAGACTAAACTATAAGGACTCATTGTTTGGAAGTCAATACTGTTCAAGGTTAGTTCTGCAGTTTAAAACTCTTCTTAAGGATTCCAGCTCATTCTGTTTTTCTGTTCCTTCAAACTGAACTTTTCTTGACTGTGTGAAAGTTGATGATACAAATTAGGTCATTCTTGTCTTACCCAACTAAATCAGAGTCAAGGGGCCAGGAGAAAAAAGCACTCAGGGCACATAGCACCATAGCACCTGCTTCAAAATTTACACTTTCTATCAGCCTAGCTGCTGAAACAGCCTGCTGTAACACCAAGATCAGTTTTACCGTAGTTGCTGGGACCACCTACTGTGACTCTAAGACTGGTTTTACCTGCTGTCGTCACTCACCAATCAGAGCTTGCCCACACCCAAAAGCTTCTCTAGTGCCAATGAGCTTTCTTTCAAAACAACACATAACATTTCTCTAATAAAACTCCCAGCCTTCCCTTTGTTCTTTGGACACTCCAGAGACCACCTGGTCTGTGTATAGGCCCTGAATTACAATTCTTGCTTCCCAAATAAAACATTGAATTTGGAGATTTGTCTCTATATTTTATTTTTACTTCAACAGCTATGAGATGGCTGCCTCAGCTGACCCTTTCATCAAGAAGCACCGTATTCTACAGCCAGGCGTGGTGGCTCACGCTCATAATCCCAACACTGGGAGGCCAAGGCAGGTGGATCACTTGAGGCCAGAAGTTTGAGACCAGCCTGGCCAACATGGTGAACCCCATCTCTACTAAAAATACAAAACGTGGCCGGGCATAGTGCCACCCGCCTGTAGTCCCGGCTACTCGGGAGGAGGTGGAGGTTGCAGTGAGCCAAGATCACGCCACTGCGCTCCAGCCTGGACAATAGAGTGAGACTCCGTCTCAAAAAAAAAAGAAAAGAAAAAAAAGGCAGCAAAGTATTCTAGAGTTCTCTTCCCCTCTCCCACCCCCAACCCAGACTTTGCTTTAATGTCTCAGTTTCCGGAACTGGCTCATTTGGTCATTCTTAACTGTGAGCGAGACTGGGGAAGTTTGTGTCTGGCTTTTCATCCTCCCTGGTGAGCTGTACCCAGCAGGGACTCGGGCTGGCTTTGGCGGTATCACAGGGCTCTAGCTGCACTTCTAGCCTCCAGGATTTGAGTTGACTGTGTGATACTTTCCCAAGCAACTGGGATTGTTCCCCAAACCTGTGATTCTCACTTCTGCCCACACAAGGGCTTTGGAAAAGCGCCGAGAGGCTCAGGCCCAACCCAGTGGCTCTTATTTTTCTGGGATGGAGCCCCATCCTTGTGTTTTTCAAATGCTGTTGACTTAATTCTAATGAGAAATTGGGGTTCTGAATTTAAAAAACAACGTTGTGATGGTTAATACTGAGTGTCAGCTTGATTGGATTGAAGGATACAAAGTATTGATCTTAGGTGTGTCTGTGAGGATGCTGCCAAAGGAGATCCACATTTGAGTCAGTGGGCTGAGGAAGGCAGACCCACCCTCAGTCTGGGTGGGCACCATCTAATCAGCTGCCAGTTCGGCTAGAATATAAGCGGGCAGAAGAATGTGAAAAGAGAGTCTGGCTTAGTCTCCCAGCCCACATCTTTGTCCTGCGCTGGACGCTTCCCGCCCTCAAACATCGGACTCCAAGTTTCTTCAGTTTTGGAACTCGGACTGGTTCTCCTTGCTTCTCAGCCTATAGATGGCCTATTGTGGGACCTTGTGATCGAGTGAGTTAATACTTAATAAAGTCTTCTTTGTATGTAATTCCATTAGTTCCATCCCTCTAGAGAACCCTAATACAAATGTTTTTTCTTGTTTGCTTTCCATTCAACCTTGAAAATAATGACAGTTCAGAGTAAGATAAAATAGTTACCTGTTCCAGCCCCACAGATTTAAAGTGATTTGACCTAATCCTAAAATAATGTTTTTCTCCTGGCCCAGCCTTAGGAAATTAACAGTATCAGCTATGAATATACGAATGTACTGACCAAGCATCTTCAGTGTGATGTCTAGTCCGTTTGACAATTATGGTTTATTATGAATTACTAGATTTGTATGCATGTTTTATTTCTGTCTTTTAATAATATTAATAGCTTTACCAAGTACCATCTGAGTTTGTTTAGATTGCAAGCCTCTCTGAGGTCCTGGCTTGGCTCTGAGGGACTGGAGTTGCTCAGGACCTGCAGCGCTAGGGTCCAGACCCTGGCAGTTGCCAATGTGCTGCCACACCCATGGCCGGGCTGGGCAGCCTCGAAGCTGCCTCAGGCAACTCCTGCCACATCCACAAACCAAGTGGGAGCACAGCCCAGGACAGAAACACAGGGCACCTGCAGATGCTGCTGCTTCACACACACCAAGGTCATGGCTTGCGGAAAAGGCCTGGTTTTAGGAAGGTCTTTTCCCTCTGATCATCTGGGAACTCCAGATTAAATATAACAGAAAATCTTTATACAACAATTGTCAATTCTTGTTCCATTTTGCGCTTTCTTGAGGATACACGTGCATCTCCCTGAAATTGTCTAATCTGTTAGAACCAAGAGACACTGACTCATCTTGTTGTTGTTATTACTAATAGGTATAATTTACATACATACATATGTCCATTTACATAATTTACACAGTAAAAAAAACGCATCATCCCCCTCACCACATTTCTTAGTCTTATTTCTCATTGTGATCTGCGTTCCCTGTCACTCTCTTGGCCTCAATTCTTCCTACCACATCTGCTCTGAGAGGAAACAGTGTGTGACTGTTTAAAATCTGTTCTTTTTTTATGATCTCAAGAAGAAAGAGAAAAAAACGAAGATCTGTAGGAAGAAAAAAGGGTGAGGACCGAACTTCTGCAGAAATAAATATTGTTACAATAACGCAAATTGTAAACTTTAGGATAGGTACTGACTGTGTAGTTATCTTTATTGAACCAGTTGGTTTGAAATACTTAGAATGCTGTCAGCTTTAAGGTTTTACAGTGGAAATTCTTTCCTTAAATTGGCTTTGGGACACGGATCACAGGTAGAGTCAACCAGTTCTAGGAAATTTGATCTACATTCACATTTGTCAGTATTTTCTTTTTCTATGACATGCATAATTATCATATCATAGGCATCAGTGACTTGCTGCCTCTACCTGGGATTCTCCTTACCTGGGAAACTTGTAACCTTGAGACCTGTGATGTCCTAAAGTGGACTGTCATTAGCTTGGGGGAGGTACTTGAAGAGCAAGCAGACCCTGGAGGTGGGGAAACCAAGCATCCAGAGGCACTCATCTTGCTCTGTTTTACCCAACACTGAAGTGACTCTCCCAAGCCCCTGTCCTCCTGTGTTCCATCTTGTGGTGCCTGTAGCCTGCAAGATGCCATACGCTTCCTATTCCCAACTACCCAGGTCTGCCCGTGATCATCCCACTTTGGACTTTCAATCCTTCTTATATGTTGTTCTTTAAAGTCTTATTGATTATTCCCTGTGGTCTTTTTTTCTTTTTTTTCACTAGCCCTTCTGTTGTCTTAAGTTATGGCTGTGTCTTGGCTAATTACAGAATAACTTCCTCATCATTTTTCCTCTCCACTATCTTGTCCTCTAATGGTCTTGAACACCATGAGAGTGTTGAATGAAGACCCTTTCGTGGACAGTGGCCAGTATTGTTTCTGCATCTGTGCATGTGGTCGTGACTTAGCTTTTGGGCATATGATAATCATCAGGAACTGAGTTGTACATTCTTCAGTGTCATCTGTATATCATGTTGATTACAGTTCTCAGTTGTAATATCTAATATCTAAGATTTAAGGTTTAATATCTCCTTAGCCCAGGTCCCTTGTGAGTTCCAAGTGCTGCTCTGAGCTGATAACCCGTCACGTCCTAGACACCCTGGCCTGGAAACTAGGACATCTGCTTTGGGCCTGTTATGGCTAAAGCCGCTAACACTGAGAAACAGCTTGTTACGGTGTTGACGTATAGGGTTAGAAAGGCAAATATTTAAATTCATTTTAAATCCTTTCATTTGAAATTTTAGTAGGTCATTTTGGTATACTGATAGACTGAGTTTGGAAAAGGGCTGGCAGCATTGAACTAGAATATTTTAAGTACTTCTAATGCCTTTGTACTGATTTCTTTTTTGTAATCAAACCCATTAACAGACTTAAAACTCAAGGAAGAAAAAATAATAGTTGTAATTTTAAATAAGCATTCAGTTACAAGTAAAAAGCATTTTTGTATTCATTACCATAGTTACCAAGCAGTTTTCCTATAGTTCTAGAAAAAATGGGCTCCATCATTCAGAGTAATTCTGAAAGGTGCCTTTGGGGGAAAGGGAGAGGAAGGGGTGGTACGGGAGAGGTCCTCGCCATCCCAGAAGCAGGAGACATAACTGGAAGAGCTTTGTTGACACTGAGTTCTACAGACTCTCCCACTAAATAGTAACTGCATTTCTGAGGGGAGTGCTGTTGTAGCTGGGACGTGATGTAAGCCAACTTAGCAGGGTATTGGAATTGTACTCAAACTTTAGAAGTCGACTGCTGTAGCTTACATGGGGTACTTGCTCTATTTGTTCAGGATTTTAAAACCAAGTGAAAGTTAGACATTTCCTGTATTTACAAATATCAACTATATCTCAAAGGAATGAAATCAGGCAAATAAAGATGAGGCCAAAATTAAAAATATAAGGAAGCTGAAAGTGGCAGTTTCTGTACTGGAAGGAGAGTTCATCTATCTGTATTTGTGTTTTTGGTCTTAATACTTTTTAAGCCTTATGTAGAGTTTTGATAATACTTCATGGCTTTAGGCCTAGGCAGATATTAGATTTTATCTCAGATTTTGCTAAGGGTGTTTTTTCTGGAGACTAGCAGGCTGCTAGTAAGAATTGCTATAATTGGCTCTGTGTCACTGGGAGAACTGGAGTTGAAGGGTTACAGGAGATGAGTCCTGGATAATGGGAGGCAGGGATGAGGGCACCAGGGAGCTCAGGGGATGAAAGGGGAATGGAGAGTCCAGTGAGAGAAGGCTGGTGAGGTGTAGAGAGTGGTCAGACACATGCCTGACAGTTGGGGCCACTTCTCTGTACAAATCAGGAGGAGGCAAGGTAGGCAGGATAGTGCAGAGTTTGTGGGAAGGAACCTGACATCTGAAGTCAATGGAGTGTGTCTTGGGCTGCTGCCTGCACTCCGCCATTCATAGATCAGGTCTTCTTTTTCCTTCCCCAGAACTGCCCTGAGCTGAAACCACCTTTCTTCTCTCCCTATAGCAGTACCCCCACCCCACCTAAACCCTGTGTCCACTCCACAGCCCCTCATCTTCTTCGGTCCCTCTTTCCCTGATGACCACAGACCTCTCCAAGCTGGACAGACACTGTTCCATGGTGTGTTTTGTTAAGGTCTAAGGGAAGTCCTGTAGGAAGAGGTAGTTGTTACTAAACTTGAGGAAACAGATGAAACAACATATAGCACACAATTCAACACACTTACTAAAATGTATTAAGAGCATTTGGCATCTTAGTGAAGTCACTGCTCATAACTACTGTTCCACACAATTCAACACACTTATTAAAATGTATTAAGAACATTTGGCATCTTAGTGAAGTCACTGTTCATAACTATTGTTCCACCATAGAATCTTCACAAGAACAGCCTGGTGGACTTCACCAGAAGGCTGATGGACGTTGTGGGTGGGCATTTGGGGTGTGGAAAGGCCGCTTGGCACGTTCTCGGCCTGTGTCAAGGCCCCACACCGCCCCTTACCACCAAAGCCTTCTATTTCCCATTCCATCCAGTAGGAGCAGCTGTAGCTGACCTGAAACCTTCGGGGACAGGGTCATTGATTGTTTAAATAGGTAGGTGCAGGGTCTTGGGGGTCTGGGGCCTAGATAACATAGCTCAGGCACCACAGGCTCCTCCCACAGCACATCAGGATGCATGAGGCTCAGCACAGCTTATTTTCACTTTCTTGTCCATAAAGTTTCACATCATATTCAGTTGTTTTCCTTCTACCCTAAAATAAACACAACCAGAAAAGCCACTCTCCGATCTTCATCTTTTTAAGGAATTATGTGGCCACAAGGATCTTTAGAAGCAAGTCTTCTTAAGAGAAAATGACAACCTCTATGGGATTTCCACAATAGAGTTCCTTTTGAAAAGCAGTGGTGCAGCCCACACCTCCTAAATTGCCCTACTCTCTTTGCCTTTCGTTGAGTCTGTATGAGATTCTCATTAACAACTTTAACAATTCCTGGACACTGAGGCTTTTGTCAACTCTGTCTTTAAATGTTTTTCCTTTGGTATTTGAATGTGTCCTTGTGAATTACCATGAGTCCATTTTTGGAACAAATCAGGGTGTAAATCTCTTATCAGTTATGCCTGAAAAGTTTTATCTTCTGACAATTAAAGAGTCTCCACAGCTGGCAGTAGCTTAAACACTATCAAACAGTGACATTTTTTGATGGTTTCCATTTTCAATTTCAGTCCTGCCTGTGCTTTTCGGGGCATTTAAAGTTGCTACTAGAAAGTTCTTTGGCTTTTCAGACTACACTCATGAATTCAGTCCATCTGATTAATCAGTGTCTACCGAAAATAAGTGGTGTCTCTGAGAAGTTTAGCACTGAGCGGTCCCTGGGGGCCTGTCTGCCATATCTCTGTGTCTTGAAGCTGCTGCTGCAGCTTATTTTTTTAGTCATTCAAAAACTAAAATATTCTTAATGCCACCTGTTATCTGCTGACTGACTTTAATGATTTGGATTGATTTTTAAGCCATTGTGAAACTGCGTTTTAAAATTAAGTGACCATCAAGCACAGGTCTGGTGGATGTCATTAGAGAACAGGTGCAGCCAGCTGATTTCTCCATGTCATTTGTAAATCCAGAATGTACCATCTTCCATGCCTAGAGATGACACTGAAGTACATGGAAGAGTCGGTTTATGAAAACAGCCTGTCGACAGCCCATCCTCCTGTTTTACAAGGATGAGTTGATTGATCACGCTATGCCACATATCATGCCACAGAATGATAATATGTTTGCTTACAACGAAGGTGGACGTGGGCGTGGTGCACTTCACTCCCTTGATACAGCCCAAGATAGAGCAGCCGTTCAAGCTGGTGGAAAAAGTGGTTCAGAACGTATTTCAGTTCCGAAGGAAATACTGCCATCGAGGGCTCGGGTAAGAATGCCTTTTCTTCTCTTCAGTCGCAGTCTTCTTCATAAAATCCTCAGGCACTTTTTTTAAGAGTAAGAAGCTTGTTTGCTGTGTTGTTAAAGCTCTGAGTATTACCCTGAGTTCAGTCCTGTGACGGACAAGACTTCACTGTCACTGAGGAGAGAGCAAAGACTTGCTAGACCTCAGGTGGCTGTCACAGGGTGGCTTTACCATACACACAGCCTGGAATTGGTGACTGCACAGCTCACAGTGGCTGTGTACTGGGGAGCTCGTGGTTCCCCAGTGAGGACTCGAGACAGATAATAATGGGTTTTTTAAGTGCTTGCTTTCTTCCGAGTTGCCCTGTCTCTTCTTTAAGGACATACTTGAGAACTAGGAAGCAAATGTGACTTCTGAGCAGCCAAAATCATCGTGAAGTCCTCACAAAAGCACGTTTCCATCTCACAGAAAGCTGCTGCTCCCAAGAGGCTCACAGGAACCACTGGGAAAACCCAACAGGGCGCGGTGGTCTAGAGGCCGCCCACCTTGATGGGCTCTGAAGGACCACAGCTATGTTGCAGATCCAGAAAGAGCCAAGAAGCTGTTTAGTCAGGCCCAGTGATAGTCTGCTTAAGAAGGCAGGAAAGTGTGTATTTGTCAAAGATTTCCGTCTATGATCATCTATCCATATTCAGCTGTTGAAAGGGGCTCAGCCGGAGAGGCACATATTTCTCAGTTTCTAAAACCTCCTCACATGGCTTCATTGTAATTCTCTCCTTCGCAGGGTCTGAAGTGTCCCTTCAGCACATGAAATGACAGCAGATTATTTTAGGGGCCGGCTGGGCATCAGCTCCTAAGAGCGCTGCAGTCCACAAAGCCCATTGCTGAGGATGCCAGATGGCAGAAGTTAGAGCCTCAGCCTGCCACTTGTGGCCTCTAATTAAGCCAGGATTCCCACCTTACCAGATAGTTCCTGCTTCTCTAGCAGAGACTTAAGGTGCAGAGCTGGTGACAGAGATGCCATTGGCCAGCCATTTTGGTGCTAATTAGAACAAAGACACCCCTGTGGCTGCAGCCCTCAGCTACCGTGCGCTGCTGGTGAGTGAAACAGAAGCTGGATTTCGGCTCACACTCACTTACCCGTCATGCAGAGCAGGACCCACACAGCTGTACCTGATAGCCCTGATTCATGGGGAGGGGGAACACAAAACTATGTCCTTTTATGTGCTTTTGGAAATCCTGGAATTGGTCTGAGCCTAGAGCTGACACTAGCGTTTCCAAGGCAACCCCCTAGCTAAGTGAAGGGCCCTATTCATTTCAGATACACCGTCCTCAGGACAGACATGGACCAGATACTGTGCCATCTAGGGTAAAAGGGCAAAGTTCTTTGACCTGTTGGTGTTCTTCAGATGTTAGAAACTGTCATCAGGTCCACTTTGCCATGAAACTAAACTCAAAAGATCTGTCACCTCACCCTGAAACTGTGGGGACATGCAATTCCTTGTTGAAAGGACCATCAGCCTGTAAGCAACATGCAATCTCCCCGACCATGACACCTTCCAAGCCCTTTGGGATGAGCTCTGTAAGAACCCTGAGACTTGAAGAAAAATGCAGTCCAGGCCTAACTCCACAGCATTTCAAGCAGTTCTGCTATTTATTTTAAAACAATGGTTCAATTCAGATAGGTGAAATTTAAAATATATCCTCTACTTCCAATCAGTTTTAAAGATGCTTGAAAAATAACAAGAGGGTAATTATTTATATTTTCCTATCAGCTATTTTCAAACTTTTAGCAAAAAAAGTAACTCTTTTAGCATGAAGAGTTCTAAAGGCTGACAAATTCAAATTCTAGAGAATCAAAACTGGGGATTTGTCACACAAGAAATAATACAACTTTCACATCGAAACATGAGGCAAATCAAGCTTATATTTCTACAAGAACGCAACTGAGCAGATGTTAAACTTACCTTAAAAAGTACATGTACTGATTGAGCTTTGGAGAATGCTTTCCCATTGTGGGCTTGCCTCGCGCATCAGGTTAGAGCTGCCTCAGTGGTGGGCCGTGCCTCTAACCTGGCGCTATACAATCCAAGAGGCTCCTGCCACTCCCTCCAGCTGTCAGTAGTCAGCAACTGTGGTGTTTTCAAATGAGGGTTAAAAAGTGTCATGATTTGTGGAATTTAAGTAAAATTCTGATATTTCTCTCTTCCCTTCAGAATGTTATTCCCTGAAGCGCAGCGCTTGGAAAACACGGGCAGGCTGTTAGAGTTGGCAGACATAGACCCTACTCTTCGGCCTCGCCAGCTCTCCATCTCACACTTTAAGAGCCTCTGTGATGTATACAGAAAAATGTGTGATGAAGACCCACAACTCTTTGCATATAATTTCAGAGAAGAACTCAGGCAAAGAAAAAGCAAAAAGAAAGAAAGAGGATGACGCGAAGAGTTACAGACTCTAGCTGCTCCCTGGGGGCGAGCAGCCTACCAGATGTCGATTTGCACTACGTGGAGCTTCTTATATGGGTGCTCTTTTGTCTTTACAGATGAGAATAAAAATGCCAATGACCAGATGTGACTTACTTTCCTTTTACTGTAGCTTGGCAGAGAAAATAAATATCATCAAATAAGATACAGTACAAGCTTTCTTTTAATATATACTGTATAGCTATAACAGGTGTAGTATAAACAGCATCTATTACAATCTTACAAAAATGAAGTATCTGCACATTTTGCCCCTAAACCACTTTAAAATAACTTAAATATGCTTTAAATAAAGCAAAAACTGACAGCTGAAAGAAAATGCCCAGAGGATTTAAAAAAAATGACCCTTTGAAAACTATTAATCACAACTTCCCCAGCCTTACTTTTTCCACATAACTTAAAATAATTAGAAGGCAATTTTAAGGATTCTAAATCATTTGATACCTGCTCAAAGTGGATATAAACTAAGTAATTTACAGATTCTGACCAGTTTCATCTAGGTTTCTGATCCACAATAAATTAAAATAACTTAAATCTTTACAACCATTTTGTGGGAAAATGTATACTGCACAAAACCCAGGAATGAATAGTTTTTTTGCAATTTCCACTTTACCACCAGTTTAAAAGTAAAATGAGGAATTTAACCCATATCTGGATTGAATCGTACTATGATTTTCCATGGCTCTCTGTTTCATAAAAACACTCCTCATTGACAACAGATGTTAAACTCTGGACACTGAATTCTCGCTCTAGAACAGAATTTAGATCGATGGTGGCATTTTCAGATTGACTGTCAAGGGACTGGTGACGGAGCTGTGCCTTGAGCAAAGTTCCTCTGTCCCTCTTGGTGCTGTTGGCTTTTCGTTTGATGGGGCAGAAGTGCCCCCGGACCAGTTTGGGCTGCTCTCCTCCTTTCTGGCCCTCACCCGACTCCGGGCCAGGCTGCTGCTCAGCCTCGGGGTGAACGTCTGGGTCCTCAGAAATCCTCAGTCTCTGGAACTGAATTTCGATGTCTTTAGTAGGGCTGCCCCGCTTCAGAGTTTGATGGTGGTCATCATCTTCATCGCTCAGGATATCACTCTCTTTGATGAGATTGTCGGCAAAATCTGCCAAGCCAGGGTGTGGGTATTTCCCGGGAGAAGCAGTCTTGGAGTCCTGCCTGCCCTCGGCCGTGGGGCAGCCGCTGCTCTGGGTGCTGCTGCTCAAGCTGCCCTCATCTGAGTCCAGCAAGGTTCCCTTGCCAGTCTCACCGGTCCACTCGCTGCTGGAGGAATTCTTCAGGACTTTTAAAGACCTGGATGAAGCTGCAGTGAGAAAAACACATTTCACTGTGATACAGAAATAGGTTACACAATGTGTAATGTTTGCCTCAAAGCCTGTGTAAGATTTAACATCTTAATTAAGATTTTATTTTATGATGCCAGGCGCGGTGGCTCAAGCCTGTAATCCCAGCACTTTGGGAGGCCGAGGCGGGTGGATCACGAGGTCAGGAGATCGAGACCATCCTGGCTAACATGGTGAAACCCCGTCTCTACTAAAAATACAAAAAATTAGCCGGGCGTGGTGGCGGGCGCCTGTAGTCCCAGCTACTCAGAGGCTGAGGCGGGAGAATGGCGTGAACCTGGGAGGCAGAGCTTGCAGTGAGCCAAGATCGTGCCACTGCACTCCAGCCTGGGCGACAGAGCGAGAATTCCTCTCAAAAAAAAAAAGATTTTATTTTATGATATGACTTCAGTTAGCAACTACCCTGGTAGTTAGGCAAAAACATAGCTACTGAAAACATGGAAATTTTTGACTTAGGTTTACAGTTGTAAGTTGGGCAATTCAGCATTTTTAGATTATCAGAGCTCAATTATTTAGATAGAACTAGACACTAGAAACTACTATATGGGCTAAGATTTCCTATTTTGCCAATGAGTAAATTGAAAAGTTAATTGCTAATAAATCTAAGCTCCTTTCTTTCACTAAGGTGAAAGAACTTTGTAATTTGATCAAGATCACACCATATTCCTATGCATCTTCTCACCTTGTGGATTTCCCTTGCTGCTCAATTAAAAGTAGAAAATACTCCTCCCCTCCCCCGCCCCCTTTTTTTTTAAAGACAGTGTCTTGCTCAGCCACCCAGGCTGGAGTGCAGTGGTGTGATCTCCACTCACTGCAACCTCCACCTCCCGGGCTCAAGTGATCCTCCCACCTCAGCCTCCTGAGTAGCTGGGACTATAGGCGCGCATGACCATGCCCAGCTAATTTTTGTATTTTTTTGTAGAGATGGGGTTTCGCCATGTTGCCCAGGTTGGTCTCAAACTCCTGTTCTCAAGAGCTCAAGGGATCCACCTGCCTTGGCCTCCCAAAGTGCTGGGATTATAGGCATGAGCCACTATCTTCAGCCTAGAAAATACTCTCTCTCTCATGTGAGAACTGTCTCTGCTGGAATTTCAAACCAACTTTCTGAAATTTGATGTTATAAGGGTGTGTGTGGATGGGTGGTTGGGTGTGTGTGTAGTTCTCTTGGATTGAAAGAAGCAAGGGAGTTCTCAGTTAACAGCATGTTACTTTGATGGCCAGTTTATTTTGACAATGGAGAAAACAGTAAATATGTGGTAAATCTGAAGAGGTCACATTGATTTGACATGAAAAAGAGAAGTTTTACATTTTCTAAGACTAAAAACAACAAAGACAATAACAAAATAGTTAATGTATAAATAAGGTTCTGAAAACTGAAGCTGAAATTTTAGAAACAAGCAGAAAGAATAATGTGATTTGAAATGCTTACTTGGTGCCTTATCGATTAAGAACAAGTATAAGAGGCCCCTTAACTTAGACGGCATTACATCCCAATCAACCCATTGTTCAGTTGATAATATTGAAATCGAGAATGCATTTAATATACCTACTAACCACTGCGGCTTAGCTTAGCCTGCCTGCCTTCAGTGTGCTCAGAACACTTACAGTAGCCTGCGGTTGGACAGAGCACAAGGTCTGTTTTATAATTAAGTGTCATGAAATTTATTGAATGCTGCACTAGAAACGAAAAACAGAATGGTTGCCTGGGTATTCGAAGTACGATTTCTACTGAATGTGTGTCACTTTCACACCATGGTAAAGTCAAAAATTTGTAGGTTGAACCGTCAGAAGGTGGAGACCCTCTGTGTAAGGTTCTTGATCTTCATTCAGCATTGACCTTCAGGATGCCTGGCACTGCTCTGAGCACTGGGAGTACAGCAGTGAGGAAAACAAAGTCCCTGGACCCATGCACATCTTAGCGGGAGAAACAAAATCGTACATTTGGACTATGTCAGCTGGTAGGAAGACAAGGGATTGGGGGTTGGAGGTGGCTGTATTTTCCAGTAGAATGTCTGGGAGCAAGAGGCATGTTTAGGTTTCTTCAAAGGAGATAAAGGTACCTTGATGACTTACAAAGTGAAAACTCACAGCTGTATTACAAGAGCATATATCCTTTTCAGAAGCTCATCATGTTTGCTTGAATAAACACAAGGCTAGCAAAATTCTCACCTAATTTAGCTGAAACAGGAACTCGGTTCTTCAGAGGTACCAGGCGATCCTTACATGTTTTCTCCAGTGGTAATTCACACTTTATGTGACGCCTGAAGTTTTCCCTCAGAATAGAACGAATCACCTTAACAATGTTGGTTTTGCTTTCACTGTCACTGGGTAGGGGGGGAGAGAAAACAGCAGAAGTGTCCAGAGTGTTCATCGTGCTTCCATTCCATGCCCGCCTGTGTTCCTGCGCCTTGCACCTGCTGGGCCAGGCTGCCAGCCAGCCACCCAACAGCAGTGCCATGTGGCCTCCCATACAAAAGGAGGTGAGAATTGATCACTCTTAAGATTTTGATATTTATTTAATCAACATATTCTCCTACTAGCGGCCTCAGTTGCCTTTTTCGGAGGGTGGGGAGTGTGACCCTGATGTCATCAAAATTCAGGAAGGCACGAAATATAAACTCCCTTCCTTAAGAGACATAATTCTATGTTATTTATGTTGGTTTTAATCTTTGTAAGTCAGTCATACCTGCAACACAACTGAAAGATGGTTTCTGGCCGTCCTTCTATTTCTGACTTCGTATGGATCAGTTCCCATATGGAATTATTTTCTGTCCCTGTGTAAAAGGAAATGGAAACAAGAGTCTACAACTTTGCCCAAAATGCTGTGGTTAAGAACACTTGTAAAGTTTAAATCTCATGAGTTAAGAAAGTCTAATATTCCCGGTCCTGGCTCATTTTCTTCTGTGGCTTGTTCTATGTATGATTTTCACAGTTACAAGAACTGAAATGCCTTTTGGTTACTCTTTACATTTCCTGTTGCAGATTTTCCTCCATCTGAACTGCCTTCACTCTCTGGAGCCCCTGTCTGGGGAAGAGATTTGGTGGATCCTATTCTTCAACCCTCCTTTGCAGTTCTGCCCTTTCCTTGGACGGAACAGGAACTGGGATACTTGAGGTAAAAGAGGCCAACCCCAAATGCAGTCATGTTCTAGAAAACATAAGCACTTCTGACAAAAGTTAAACAGAAGCCCAGCAGGTTACTGCATGACTCAGCCTGCTGGCCTCTTCTGTCACCAGAGGCCTGTCACCAAAACAAGGTTACTCTGGAAGAATCTCTGAACATTTTCCAGAATTAAAGATTTTTTTTCTTTTTATATCACCTAAAGTACTACCTAACCTTAAGGAATTTTCTGCTATATTCTAAATTTGTAAAAACATAAATTTGTGGAACTCTTTGTTTTTCTAATACATTTTAGGGTATCAAGGCAGAAAGGAAAATGTTGAAAACTATTGATAGAGACAATAAGGAAACGATGAAAGGCATTTGGCAAAGAAAAAGCTATCCACCAGCATTTACTTTCTCCCAGAAGTCTGCTAAGGAACAGCAAAACAACCTCTCTTTGTCCTCATTTTCCTTGTCTATAAAATAAAAGGCACCAAAAATTATCCCCAAGGTCCTTTCTTACTTTTCATTCCACAGTTAAGTCTACTGAAATGCTTTTTCTGGCATCGTACTGCATGAAACAGTTACCTGCTGGATTCCCCAGTCTGACTTGAAGCGCGGAGATGGGGATCAACCAGCGGAATTTAAATGGGTCCAAGTCAGCAGAGTTGTGTGCAGGCCGGGAATTCGAGGGCTGTAACATGAAGGCCCACCAAGAAAAGTGTTAGGGAAGCTGTCTCACTGGGGGAGGATGTGTGCACGGTGAATAGGAGTTTATGTTCTCCCCGTGGGCGAGTCTCCGAGCAGCCATGTAGGTGTTCAGGGCACAGAAGTCAATCAGCTACGCACCCAATTCTCAAAGACCTCACATGCTGGGGAAGGTGCGGAGACAGAGTTGTGCTTCAGAATCAGTTACAGGTCTCAAAGCGAGAACAGCAGCCAAGGCTTCCACGCCCTCACGCTATCTCTGAATGGTAAACGGATGGCATATGGTATCCACAGCTAAGCTTTGTTTTTGTTTTTCTGAGTCAAGGTAAAAGGCATTTGAAAATAAACCAAAGTTTCACAGACTGTGTGTGGAACAACCATGGGCCATTTTCAGGGATATAAAAGTTGACGTTCTATGTAGGCCCCCATATGAGTATTTATCTACTTCATTTACTTATTTATTTATTGACAGGGTCTCACTCTGTCGCACAGGCTGGAACGCAGTGGCATGATCAAGGCTCACTGCAGCTTCCACCTCCTGGGCTCAATTGATCCTCCTGCCTCAGCCTCCCAAGTAGCTGGGACTACAGGCACGTGCTACCACACCCAGCTACTTCTTGTATTTTTGGTAGAGGCAGGGTTTCACTTGTTGGCCAGGCTGGTCTCAAATTCCTGGGCTCAAGCCTCAGCCTCCCAAAGTGCTGGGATTACAGGCATGAGCCACCATGCCCAGCTGTACATCTTCTTTTAAAGCAGACATCTTTCACAGGGAGACTCAGAAACGCTCTCAGTATGTGATGGGGTTAGTTACCCTCAGAGTAAGCAGTATCAGTCAGCACAGCCTTGGTGCTCAGTGGGCTTTTCAGTTCAACGTTAATAGGAAGATACAGCTATGAAAAGGTAGCTTAAATTAAAATGAATTTTTGCCTTACCAATTTCTTTTTCAGTTTGCAGTTTTCTTTATAAACCAGTATGACAGCTCTCTTAAAAACTAAAGAAAGGAAAAGAGAAAGAAAGTCTTTATTTTATGCAAACACTTCCAAGGTTAAACTAGAGCTGAATGTCTTAACAGAATAACGCTCTTCAAATGTATGAGTCTCTAAGACCTCACTCTGCCAACACATGAGTGAATAAATGGTACTTCCCTTTCGCTCATATTTGAACTATGCAGAAGCACCTGCTTATTTACAAGTACTATTGGAAGTTGATCTTGGCTTTTTAAAACTCTTTATTTTATTGAAAGCTGAGGACACTGTGTTCATCTCAGTGACAATATACCGTCACTTGCTCTCCCAACTCTCAGAGAGAATTAAAACATCTTGAAATGCAGCAGACTATTAAGATAGCAGGTTTCTGGCCAGGCGCGGTGGCTCACGCCTGTAATCTCAGCACTTTGGGAGGCTGAGGCAGGTGGATCACCTGAGGTCAGGAATTCGAGACCAGCCTGGCCAGCATGGTGAAACCCCATCTCTACTAAAAATACAAAAATCAGCTGGGCGTGGTGGCGAGCACCTGTAATCCCAGCTACTCAGGAGGCTTAGGCAGGAGAATCGCTTGAACCTGGGAGGTGGAGGTTGCAGTGAGCAGAAATCACACCACTGCACTCCAGCCCGGGCAACAAGAGTGAAACCTTGTCTCAAAAAAGAAAAAGGAAAAGAAAAGATAGCAGGTTTCAAAATAGCCCCAGGGATCTGTTCCTGTAACACTTGGCCTGAGCCAAGCAGCAGAAGGGAGAACAAGATAACGAGGATGCAGAGAGATGCCAGAGTTTTAAATAGTTGGGGGCTGGCCCTGTTAAGTCCCCAACCATTATAGCAATTCTAACTCCTGGAGCTCAGGAGTGAATTGGACTGGTGTGGCCAGTCAAGTTCTTCGTTAACCCCAGCCTCTTCAGTCTATATTCTTCTGAATGGAATACTAACCAAATACTGTGAGCTCAAGGTCCTTTCTAGCTTTTCCTAGAGATAGAAATGGATTCAACCAGGAAACCATAGAGTGCATCAGAAGCTCTCCCATCGAAAGTTCTGTTACCTAGATTGTAAAAACAGGAGGTAAGGAAGATATGGAAATCCCATGCTAGATCATCTCATGTTAGACAGTGATGTACACACAGTCATTGCTAAAATGCAAGCACAGCTGGTTTAATTTTTATGATACCTGTAAAGATGAGGCCTTAAACAGTGGAGGTTTTGAAAATATGAGCTAAGCCCCAAAGTGTCTGATCAATAACATAAAGGTGAAGGCATTTTGCTCCAATATACACACATGTAGGTGAGACATGCCTTGTGACCAACTCGATTTCCATAAGATGAACTCTACCCCTGTCCGTGGTTCTTCTCGAGTGCCTTTGTAAGCTTTCCCCTGGGATCTAGTACATCCCCACCTCTGAGCTCCATTCGGGCTGCTGATAAAAGAGCACCAGCATTGAAACTGGCCAGAGTGAAGGACTGATCTCCAGCTCTTTCCTGTTCCTGCCATTTTCTGCCTAAACTCTGCTGCTTCCAGTATGCCGGCTTTAGAAGCACAAGATTATAAATTAAGCCATCAGATAAAAAGGAAAAATACAGAAAATGTCAAATCCTGCTTGGACTAGTTTTATAAGTAAGCAGGCAACCACCAATATTTGATGTTAAAATATATATATATTTGATGTTAAAAAGATATATTTGATGTTTTTTTTTTTTTTAAAAAAAAAAAAGCAAAATAAAAAAGGCTCCACATTGCCAGTTCCCACGCCAGACTCCACATTGCCAGTTCCCACATCCTTTCTCCACCCCAGCCTCTGCCAGCTCACCCTCCACGGATGTTCCAGTCAATGTGAATGTGACATAAGGTTATATTTTAAACCAGTGTAATGAAGTTTATGATATGTCTATATGTAAATTGTATAGTTCATTAGACACATTGTTATCAAGAAAATCTTAGGCATTTTCTCCTCCAGGAATGTCCTAACAGGGCAGCCTATCTGGGAGGTACAGACCCCACACCACATGCACTAGGCTCCCAGAGTGCAGGCGCCTCACGGACCTCCTTCTCTGTTCCGCTTTGCTCAGCTACTAGCTGGTCAAACACGGTCCCATAATCCTCATAGATCTTCTGCATCTCGTTGATGTGGCTCGCTACTTTCTCCATTGCCTTTAGTGCTTCTGCAAGATATGAAATCATATTTATTTAAGAACTGTTATTTGTTTTAGATCCTATCCAACAGTAATAATGGAGTCAAGATTCAACTCAGGATTCCAGACCAGTACCCACTAGCAGGAGCATTACATTCAGAATAAGTCACAATAGCCCACTGTAGCCCAGCCATTAGAATGAAGAACAGCAAAATTATCTTCTACTTCAAATTCTTTTTGAAATGAGGCAGAGTATCAGTGAAACGTATCACTAATAACAACAACTGACATGTATGGAGCACTTTCTACTTAGCAAGGATCACGACAGGTGATTTCTGTGAATCATCTCATTAAGTGTACACAATAACTCAAAGACTCATCAATCCCATTTTACAGATGGAGAAGTGAGTGCAGGATATTCTGCCGGAGTTCCAGAGAGGAAAACACGAGAATGGAGCCAGGCTTCAAACCCAAGACTGACTGGGCTTAGGGCACCAGCTCTCGAGTTTGGCTTCCCCTTCTGGGAACCGGGATCCAGGTTTAAATAGAACATAAAAACACCCCCGTACATGACTGACTGACAGAACAATTGTTTACATTTATATATGGTATATGTTCATAACTTTCCGTGAAGGAATATGAGGGATGCATTATTTTATAAAAGCCAAAAAGCAAAATTTTAGGTCACTTCTAAATTCAGTATTCTGTATACTTTTTGTCTCCCAATGCAGCATTTTAATTCTATCTGGAGGGAAGTTTGGAAGGAAGTTTTTAAAATCAAACCCTTCTAAAGATGATCTTAATACAAAATGAAGTTTTTACACAGTATGAATGCTGAACATAATTTGTATTGTTACAGAATTTAACTGCCATACAAAAATGCTTTCCTCTTGTTGATTTTGATACCAAAGTATGCTTGTCATGGAAAAAAGAGCCAGTTTAATTTATGCTCTTCTCAGTATTTATTATTCAGTAATACTAAAGTGTTAATAAGTCTCTTTCTCTCCCTAGAAATTTTATCACCTATGGTTTAACTGAACCTCCTAGTTTCAACATATGAACAAATCACTATCTCCAACCCACATAAAGCCCCTCTTTAAGGATCCTCTATTTACTATCAAACTGCCAGGCTTTGTGTTTTTGACAAATTGTATCTCAGGCAATAATTTCGGAAGTTCAAACGGTAACACAACAGCGATTTGAAAGCACAACCCATCACTGCCAGTTTGGTTTCAGAGCCGAGCTCTGCTCACAGATCTCCACAAGGTGGAGCCTCACCCACAAATCCGACCAGCAGCTCGGGTGGCGAACACCACAAAACTTAACCAAGTGATAGGAAAAAAGGCCTGATTTTCAGTTCCAGCGGCACTGTTTCACAGCCAAGTGACCTGAGGTAATTTACTTATTTTGAGAGTGTAGACGGAATCATCCCTGCATAGGAGGAGAATGGTGATACCCTGATGGGTGATACTATAGGAGGAGAATGGTGATACCCATTTTTACCCAAGTATTTTGTAAGCTCTAAAGGAGTGACCAGACACCTAGCTACTTTCACATATTCACATGAAACCTAAGATAAACCATCGCAGAACTGAAAAGTGACACAGGACGTGCCACTAGGCGGGGAAGAGGTGAGCTGGCAGGCCCAGGGCACGGCAGGCAGCCCCTTGCCCGGGGGTGCCCCTCGCCGCCCTGTCCAGCCCTCGCCCAGGGGTGCCCCTCGCCACCCTGTGCGGGCCCTCGCCCGGGAGTGCCCCTCGCTGCCCTGTCCGGTCCTCGCCGGGGGATGCCCCTCGCGCCCTGTGCGGGCTCTCGCCCGGGGGTGCCGCCGCCTTCTCACCCGTCAGGTGGTAATGTTCCTCGCTCTCCTGGTCCGTCAGGGACACCAGCTCCTTGAGCAGCAGCGGGTACTTGAGCACTCTCTGAACCGGCTTGATGAGGTAGGACTCCAGCGTGGAGGAATGCTGCTTGGTGGGGTTCCGGGCGTCCAGGAAAGACTTGAAGGCTTTGTCAGTTTTAGCTACAAGCAGATGGAAAAAAGACCTTAGAAGAGCACAGTGGGGTGAATTAAATTCTTCATTTATCTTTAACATTTATAGCTCATCCATTTCTATAGTCCTCCTAATGCCATTCTTTAATAAAAACCCCAACACATCAGAAGGTCAGGCACCCAGCTGTCAGCGTGGAATTCCGCCTCACAGCCCTGACAGCCCTGGAGTGCTGGGAGCTTCCGAGGATGGAATGCAGGCTGCACGCCAAAGAGTAACTCAAAATGCTGGAATGTCTGACTTTAAAGACACATTTCATGCATACCCATAAGGAAAATTGTTATAGATGACCTAAAAAGTGAGTTTCAAACAATTCATTAAAAGTCATGAAGCGTAGCCAGGCGCGGTGGCTCACGCCTGTAATCCCAGCACTTTGGGAGGCTGAGGGGGGGGCGGATCACCTGAGGTCAGGAGTTCGAGACTAGCCTGGCCAACATGGTGAAACCCGTCTCTACTAAAAATACCAAAATTAGCCAGGCGTGGTGGCGCATGCCTGTAATACCAGCTACTCGGGAGGCTGAGGCAGGAGAATCACCTCAAGCCCTGAGGTGGAGGTTGCAGTGAGTCAAGATCGTGCCACTGCACTCCAGCCTAGACAACAAAGTGAGACTCCCATCTCAAAAAAAAAAACCATCAAAAAAGCCATTAAGCAATGTTATCCAGACCCTACACCATACCCACAAAAATTTCATAAAGAAAAATAAACCAGTGTTTTTCCCACTGGCCTCACTCTAATTATTGCGTATTCTTATTCTGTACACTTAAGGGCTATCTGAAAAGCAGTATCTTTTCTCCTGTAAAGTAAGGTGACAGGCACTGCAGCCTATAGCCTTCACTCCACAGCTCCAAGCAGATTCACTGTTCGCACATCCAGAGCCACAGCTCCCTTCCACCAGACATGGCAGTAGGACCCTCTCTGGCAGTGAAAACTGCCCCTCTGTTCAGTGTCTGAGTACCATGAAGGGTGTGTGTAGGAATCCAGGTGCATTTGGTTTGAGTACCAGCGGATACACCAGTGCTACTTGGATTCCACCAGTTGGCATTGGATGACCAGCTGCTTGGAATGTAGCTACTCTGAAGGAAGATAAAGCCTTATTTGGGATTGTGTTGTAAGATCACATATTCCAGGAGATGCAATACCATTTGGAATGTGATTAGCAGGCCAAGAAGGTGGTGACAGGACCCCTCTTCTTTATGACAAAGGAGGAACTGAGCAAGCCCTTGGTATGCTTTCATTGTACTGCATCAATTGTCAATACGTATCGACAAGTACATTGGTATGCTTTCATTGTACTACAGACCGTCAATACAAAGGTGCTTGTAGGCCAGGCGTGGTGGCTCATGCCTGTAATTCCAGCACTTTGGGAGGCCTAGATAGGAGGATCACTTGAGGCCAGGAGTTCGAGACCAGCCTGGGCAACACAGTGAGACCCATCTCTACGAACATTTTTTAAATTAATTAATTAATTAATTTAATTTAAAAGAGGATGTTTGTGGAAGGAAATGGCAACAGAGGTCAGACAACTGTCTAAAGCAGCTGGAGAAGACGGATTTGGGCTGGGTCTTGCTCATCTGAAGCACTCTAAGACCCCACTGTTTAAACGTGGGGCTTTTCTTCTGGGATACCATGATGTTCTGGATTAAAATCCAGTGGCAGAGCTGCATCCGTGGACATGAATGAGCACTAAGGGTGTCAGGATAAACCTCCAGGTGCCCTCCAGGCCCACGCAGAGAGAAACACTTTAAGTGGATGCAAATCCTTTAAGAAGAGCAACCTTTGGAAAATGTGAGCTCTTTCCAGGTGCACCAGAGAGACTTTACTTTCAGCTGGCAAACTTCTTGTGAGTTTGGAGGTAGTGGTTTGGTGGTAGGTTGTTGTGGCTTCTCAGGCTTAAGAAGGTTAACAAAGGAAAAAAAAAAAAAAACATAGCATGCATTTCTTTCTACTCCCATCTAGGGTTTGGGGTTGCAAGTTTTTAGAGAAAGGAATTTGGCAAGAAAAGAATCCAGATGTAACTGACAGCAAAGTGACATGTGGCAAAGCAACATCTCTGCTCTTAGGCACACTTGTTCCCGGCTACCAATAAACTGACAGAAACAGAAACCTTTCCCTTTAATATTTGTCACTGTCAAGGTCAAGGATGGACCTTAATACATCAAAATTGCACTTACTCTACCTGTTAAATACAGATTTATCCTTTACTAACAGTTAAAAATGCAAAAAAAAAAAAAAAAAAAAACCTATAAAAGGTATAAGCAACTTACCTCGCTCCAGAACCTTCTGTACTTTGATATGGTTAGCACAGAATCCACTGTACAGTTTAAAGTGGTCCGCATAATAAAGGAAAGAGCCTCCGAGGGAAAATAGTAGTTTCTAGAAGGGCAGAGGGGAAAGTCAAATCAGACATGGTTTAATCAATGCGTGCCGGCTTGTGGCATTTGACAGCCCCATGGCTTCTGTCAGACTCCACAGCACTAATGCCTTAAAGAAGTTCAGGCCTCCTCCGTCCACACAGGAGGTGGGGAACAGCCCAGGTGCTGCCCTGGCAGGTCTCTAGCTTGACTGCAGAGTTCCCAGCAGCAGAGCCTACTGACAGTATGCAATCCAAGGACAAGAAACCAAGAAAGTTCTATAAAAGTACAGCTGACAAGGTAGGATGTAAACAATCTGAGAGGTTCATTAATAAAGCTGATTCTGCATTGCTTGGGTAGAGTGACGCTGTCTGTATGGTTCCAGGTCCCCTTGGAGGGGCTTCCTACCACACTGCGGCTTACACGGATGCTATGGAGCACTGGCGCTTCAGAGAAGAGAGGGCTCGAGCCCAGCAATTAGAAACCTATTCTCTTAATCCCAGATCCACATGACCACAGGGAAGAAGGATTGGGCGCAGGGTGTAGGAGCTCCGGTTTCAGAAGCAACCACCCTGGATATCCTTAAAAGCAGCTGAGAAAAGAGCACGTGCGTGCTCAGCAACCAGGCGGGAGGTGCTGCCGGACTTCTGACTACCAGAAGTATGTGCACCAGGAAAAAAAAAAAATACAGCCCTCCTTTACCACCCGCTAGAGGTAAATGGTGCAAGGAAATAGTCACAGGACAATAAACAGTCAATAGTCACAGGACAAGAAATTCTTTCTCATGAGAGAATTTTGCACCTAGCCACTTATTTTCACTTTAAGCCTAAATCTCAGATACTTACTCTAAACTGTGAGGGGGTTTCTAGGGTATTAAAGTCAGATGATGCTGAAATCCCATCCTCCAGGGTCTCCAGAAACACCTTCTGAAACTCAAGCATCTCTGGCAAACTTCCAAAAAGTGACTCCATCTATGTGAAGATCAGGATTTGAAACGAGGGGATTAGCCATGAAGTTCGGGATACCACGCTGACTCTTAGGCCCACAAATAAATCACAAGGAAATTCTTCACGGAGAAGCAGACAGAAAGTAAATCCTTTAAGAAGACAGCACGTTCATTATGGGATATGGCTTATACATAGGAAGTTTCACAGCTCCATCCCCTATACTTCTCTATTTCTACAGTAACTTTTTAAGTGGATGTAAAATTCTCAGAATTCAAATCAAGAAAAACATAAGTCACTAGAAAAGAACTAATTATGTGGTTTAACATTACAAAGATATGTATTGAAAAGGAATTTCTGATCACACTCTCTTCTACCTCAAAAAGACCATAACCATCCCTCTGCCTTTGTAAATGCTCTGCCACTGAGTCATGCAGCCGAGGCCACAGCAGTGGCTTAGGAGGAGGCTATGCCTGGGACTCTCAGAAGACCCTTAAGTCTTGGGATGTTCTTTTGGGATCAATAGAGATCATCTCGTAGGAGTTCTGCTAAAAGGCAAACAGAGACTAACCCGTGGATCACTGGACAGAAGGAAGGGGATTTTATTTACCTCATCTTGAGTAAGAAAGGTCTCATTCTGAAGTGGCTCCAAGTATAACTCAAAGAGGCAGCTCAGATCCTGAAAGAAAACACAAGAAAGTGTCTTTAATGCTTCAGTCTCCAAAATACCCGCAAGATTTGGGTAGCAGCAACCTGGCAGCAGCTCCCAAGGCTCCCATCAGGATAATGAAGTTTATGCCTTGTTGAAATTATTATTATTATTATTATTTTTTTTTTTTTTTTTTTGAGACAGAGTCTTGCTCTGTCACCCAGGCTGGAGTGCAGCAGTGCGATCTCAGCTCACTGCAACCTCTGTCTCCTGGGTTCAAGAGATTCTCCTGCCTCAGCCTCCCAAGTAGCTGGGACTACAGGTACACTCCACCATACTCAGCTAATTTTTGTATTTTCAGTAGGGGCCAGGTTTCACCGTGTTGGTCAGGCTGGTCTTGACTCCTGACCTCAGGTGATCCTCATGCCTCAGCCTCCCAAAGTGCTAGGATTACAGGCGTGAGCCACCACACCCAGCCTTTGTTGAAATTCCTTACCCTAAAAGTAGTGATTATTGTTCACCTAATTCAAAGAGGTTAATATCACAATACAGGCAACAGCTGGATTCCATACCTTTATGGATTCCATACCTCTGCCTCTCTTCGGGCCACTGCAGCAGGGGCACTCACTTCCCTGCAGAGGAAGGAGGTCTGTGTGGCACTAGTGTCAGATGCAAACCAGCTCCTGGCTTCTTCTGCCTCAGAGAGCAGAGTGAGGTCCAGCGTGGAGCTGGGAGGGTCAAGATCTGGGGAGCCCTTCAACTTTGGGGCTGACTGATTTGCAGAATCTCAAACTCACATATTCAAAGTCAATAAAAAATTCCTACAGAGCTGCAGCTCTAATGGCTAAACTCTCAGCCATATTTGGGTCTCTTGTAAATGAGGCTCCAGCAGGACGGTATAGTGGGAGTAGACTGTAGTTACAAAACCCATGAGCAAAAGATTTTGTTTAATAATTTGAAGCCAAAGCTGGGCATGGTCATGCCTATAATCCCAGCATTTTGGGAGGCAGAGGCAGGCAGGTGGGTCACCTGAGGTCAGGAGTTCGAGACCAGCCTAGCCAACCTGGCGAAACCATTTCTACTAAAAAAAGAAAAAGAAAAAAAAAAACCTGGATGTGGTGGCCCATGCCTGTAGTCCCAGCTACTCAGGCTGAGGCAGGAGAATCACTTGAACCCAGGAGATGGAGGCTGCAGTGAGCCAAGATCATGCCACTGCACTCCAGCCTGGGTGACAGAGCGAGACTCCATCTCCAAAATAACAATAATAATAATTTGAGGCCAAGGCCTCAAATATAGTTTAGTGATAGAAAAGATTTCTCTTTTATTCTGAAGAATTTTGAGCCCTAAAATACTACAGGCAGTTGACTGCAAAGTCAGCTATAATAACTCCCTCACTTCCCAAGAGGGGAATCTAAGACCCAGAGCTTTATAAAGCCCAAAGCGCCCCGCAGAACTTTCTGGCCTTAGTTCGGAGAGCAAGGCAAGGCCTGTGACATGGATGCTGTTTCACAATAAAAACCTCCCTGACCTTCCCTCACCATATTCCACAATGGACCGCTCAGAGAAGGGAGATGACAGAAGTTACTGAATCATATCTCAGGGAACACAGAGATGCCAGCAATTTCAAGGAGCATGCAGGGACCCAGGTTAAAAAACGACAAGATTCTGTGTTAAGCGTCAGCAACAAAAAAGAAATTAAGAGACGGTGGTGTGTGTGTGAATCACAACAGGCGCCAAGTGCGGGTTACTTTGCCTGAGGTTGTTGGGGCCTGGCACTCATTCCTCACAGGCTGGTACTGCCCGGGAGGACTTACTGGGCTGCAAGGTCAGGTCCGCGCAGAGCTGCGGGGGCAAAGGGCTGTGACCCGAGGAGCCCTGAGGAAACAAAGTGCAGGTTTCTTGCAGAGAGAAGGGAGAGTCGGTCCTTGTCTACTTCACCCATGACACCATCTGAGTTCTCCTCCAGCCTGTCACTGAAATGACCCTCCTGGGGCAGCGTGACCTAACAGGAAACTCTAACAACACTATAACAAAAAGGGACATCAATTCTTCTCTCAGCTCTGCCCTTGACTCTGGGGGCGAGAGCTCCATGACTATTCTCAAGATGTCAGAAGGGCTCTGAAGCTTCCAAAATATCTACAGCTCCACACAGCGACATGGGAAAAGGTGACTGTGGAGACGGGATTATTCAGAACTCGAGTCTGAACAGCCCGGCTGTTCACTTCATCTCCACACCCTGGATGCAGGACAAGACATAATGGAAAATGAAACTAAATTGTCATCTCTCTAACTTTTCTTTCTCCCCTTTGAGACCAAAAGAAGGGGCTTTGGGAAGCTACGTGTGAATAAGGCCTTAGGTAAAGTCCAGGTAAAACAGTGACATCAACAAAAGGGGAAGCTCAGATCTGTCTTGCAGAGAAAGAAGGTAATAGCCGCATGTGTGTGTCAAGCCTTAATTCAAGGACTCAGCACCTCAGAATTGGAAGGCATTTAGAGAAGGGGGACCAAGTGTCTCAAACCCCAAATAAGGGAGTTGAAGGGGGCTGTCCACCAGGCAGCAAGACGGAGGCAAAGCCGGGCCTGGACCCTCAGCCCACCGCACCACGCCACACTGCTCCAGTCACTGACAAATGAAGCGAGCTTCAAATGGTCCCAAAGCTCCAGGAAACACTTAAAGCAAAAGAACTCTGCTCCCCAGGCTCCTGTATTCTTCAAAAAATCTTTCTCAAACCACTGACTTGGGGCTTATGAAATGAATAAATGAATTCTTCGGGTACTCAAAATACTCGGCAACTGCCCCTTCATAATGGTGCAAGGATATTCCCACGTGCTGACCACTCCCCAGTGCATGCGCCCCAGTTCTACACGATGACAACCATCAGGCAGGGCTGGTCCGGGCCACCGCCGGGACTGTGGGCCCTGGATCAGCCGTCACGTATATACAGATTGTTCCCAAGTTCCTCATCACCTAAAATGATCTCTCTCCCCTTTTACTAAACCAGTACAGACTCCCTTCCCACAGATTGCAAATGACAAACCAGAACATCTGTTTCCATAGTGAAAGCTACCTTGGTAACAAAATAAGCCAAGGATCTAATTTTTTTCTGAGTCTCCTCAGCTCTTCCACCCTCTCACTCCTCCCCTCCCTTCTTTGAGCAATTCACTGATTCAAGGAGCAGGCATCCCCCTGGGGAGTGGCAGGTGTCCCGGGCAGAAGTGATCTGGGGACCTCTGCCAGCATACCACTCGCCATCAGCAAAGAGGCGTGAATACACGAATGCCCAGCTCTTCCCTTACCTTCACGTAGGACTTCTCTGTGTCCACAAGCTCCTGGATGACTTTGCGGAGGCGGTCTGCATCAGAGAGGTGGCGGGCCAGAGGCCTTGGAGGAGTATCCTGACTCTCCCGCGGTCCTTCCATGCCGTTGGCCTGAGTGTCGTTAAAACTCCTGCACAGTGCAGTGATCTGCTCAGCACTCTGAGAGAGGACAAGAGGTGGAAAATAATGCACGGGGCCCTCCCTGTTAGTATCCGCTGCCCCCAAGGGCACCAAGTGTCTCTTGTCTGTGCTTGGCAGGAATCCCAGAGGGGCCTCGGTGTAGGGCAAAGGGTTTCATTCACCTCAGACCCCTCTGGCTATCATTTCAGATCTGAGAGAGGAAGATGTGCACCCACACTCATGTTCGGTGTTTACACACAAGGCTCTCCATTGTCACATCAGCTGTTAGGTGTGTCTTTGGACCTGAAATTACAGAGTCATTGCCTAGGGCTGACCCTCTGCAGTCAAGGTGAGGTAGCTCTGAAATCAAGAAGTTATGGCTTTCTAGGGAGCAACAAGAGCAGATGGCCTCAACAGGCCCACCCGGTCCCCTCAATGGTTAGCCTAATCCAGTTTTCCATCTCCCACACAGAACAGCCCGGAGAGACTCAGGAAAGATGCAGCCCAGGAGCAATTTCAGGATGACCTGGCCACAGTGGGCCTGGAGTTCTGCCCTCCAGTCTAACTGCTCAGCTCCACAGTTTTGTGGCAAGTAGAATTATGAGTGAAAAAGTCTTGAGCTGGTGCACACGCTAGTAATGGAGCAGAAGCAGATGAAGATGGTAACACCCTCGCCCTGAAGGGGTGCAGAGCCCTGCAGAGTGCACAGGCAGGGAGTAGAGGACACAGAAGGCCTGGTGAGGATGAGTGGCCAGGGTTCAACCAGCCCCAGGGATAACCTCCGTGAGAAGGGAGCTAAGCTGGTCTTAGCAGGGAGCCAGGACCAGACCTAGGGAATGTGGGCTCAGAGGAAATACTCACTCCCAGTCATGGGAAAGGAATCACATAGATGAAGAGACAAAAAGGAACATGACCATCTGGGGGGACCGCTGGCCTTTGATGTAAGCTCCTATTCAGACAGAAGCACCATGTGCTGCTGCCTTCTCAAGGACAGCCTGTCTGTATCCACCTGCCTTTGGCTGGAAAGCCTCACAGGTATCTACCCTGAAATGCTTCCACAGTTGCCGGAGCAGGGTCAGATTACAAAGTGTCCTTTTACTTCTCATTCTTTCCATTCCACCCACACATCTCCACCCCACCTCACCACCTCCCCGTCTGGAAGCCTGGTGAGGGCAGGGTGGCTTCTTCCTTTCACATCTCCACCAGCAGCCAGCTCACTGGTCGGCACAGGAAGTACTCAGCCCACCTCTGCTGCACTGAAATTCTTACTAAACAACGCAGCTGAGTCCCAAACAAATGACTGGCATCCATCAAGAGTCAGCAACTTTTTGACTGTCAACTAAAAAACTCTCCTTTTCTCAGCTTAAATGCCTTCATGCCTGACCTCTATCCATCTCTGTCTTGGGTAAGAAGCTGAACTTCTCAGAAGCATCTCTTAATATTTACGTAATTCATTTTCTTTGCTTGGATATTGCAGAACACAGCTTACACAAGCATGTTGGTCACCTTGGTAGCCTGATGCATGCTTTTTATACAATCTGTCTCCTGACAAACTGAAGCACCCCAAAGATAAAACAGGCCACTCTCAACTGCCCTCTCTGTTCTGTGCTCCAACCCCCGCCAACACAGTTGTCATATGATGTTAATATACAATCCACATTAAAACTCAACATTGATCTCTGGCTGGTCTTTCAGTTCAATTCAGTGGGCATCAATTGAGGGCCTGCTCTGCCTCCAAAAAAGTAAAAGAAAGTTCCTACACAAAGAGGTAAGACTCATCAAGGATGGAAACCCCAAAGCATAGCCTAAGGCAGTCTGGAATCAACACAGACTTGTGTGGAACAAATGAAGAGTTATAATGCACATTAAATGAATAGAGGCAGCATTTTGGAATCCGTTGTCCAGGAAGGTTTCGGTGAAAGGGTTGTAACATGTCCTGGAGGGAGCATGCTCCAGGGGAGAACCAGAGAATGTGCCAAAGGTGCAGTGGGAAAAGGAGCCCAGTAACGTTCCAGGCCTACCTCAAGGGGCAGGTAAGGGTGAGACCCTAACAGATGTCTGCTGTGGGAACTCCCAGATGGCTGAGCTCCTTCAATAGAATCGCTTCTCTTTTGAGTGGGGCACTACTGAAAAGATAACTGAAAATGTGGAGGCAACTTCAGAGCTGGGTAACAGGCAGAGGCTGGAACAGTTTGGAGGGCTCAGAAGAAGACAGGAAAATGTGGAAAAGTTTGGAACTTCCTAGAGACTTGTGGAATGGCTTTGACAAAAATGCTGGTAGTGATATGAATTATAAGGTCCAGGCTGAGTGGTCTCAGATGGAGATGAGGAACTTGTTGGGAACTGGAGCAAAGGTGACTCTTGTTATGTTTTAGCCAACAGATTGGCAGCATTTTGCCCCTGCCCCAGAGATCTGTGGAACTTTGAACTTGAGAGATGATTTAAGGTATTTGGCAGAAGAAATTTCTAAGCAGCAAAGAATTCAAGATGTGACTTGAGTGCTGGTAAAGGCATTCAGCCTTATGGAAGAGGCAGAGCATAAAACTTTGGAAAATTTGTAGCCTAACAATGCAATAGAAAAGAAAATTCCATTTTCTGAGGAGAAATCTAAGCTGGCTGCAGAAATTTGCATAAGTAAAGAGGAACTGAATGTTAATCCCCAAGACAATCACAAAAAATGTCTCCAGGGCATGTCAGAGGTCTTGACAGCCCTACCCATCACAGGCCTGGAGGCCTAGGAGGAAAAAGTGGTTTCCTGAGCCAAGCCCAGGGTCCCCATGCTATGTGCAGCCTAGGGACTTGGTGCCCTAAGTCCCAGCCACTCCAACCATAGCTGAAAGGAGCAAACATAGAGCTTGGGCTGTGGCTTCAGAGAGTGCAAGTCTCAAGCCTTGACAGCTTCCATGTGGTATTGAGCCTGCCAGTGCACATAAGTCAAGAATCAGGGTTTCAGAACCTCCACCTAGATTTCACAGAATGTATGGAAATGCCTGGATGTCCAGGCAGAAGTTTGCAGCAGGGGCAGGGCTCTCATGGAGAACCTCCACTAGGGCAGTGCAGAAAGGAAATGTGGGGTTGGAGCCCCACACAAAGTCCCTACTGGGGCACTGCCTAGTGGAGCTGTGACAAGAGGGCCACCATTCTCCAGAGCCCAGATCCACTGACATCTTGTACCCTGTGCCTGGCAAAGCTGTAGACACTCAACACCAGCCTGTGAAAGCAGCCAGGTAGGAGTCTGTATCCTGTAAAGCCCCAGGGACAGAGCTACCCAAGACCATGGGAACCCATCTCTTGCATCTGTGTGACCTGGATGTGAGACATGGAGTCAAAGGAGATCATTTTGGAGCTTTAAGATTTCACTGTCCCACTGGATTTCGGAATTGCATGGGGCCTGTAGCCCCTTTGTTTGGGCCAATTTCTCCCATTTGGAATGGCTGTATTTACCCAATGCCTGTACCCCCATTGTATCTAAAAAGTAACTAACTTGCTTTCGATTTTACAGGCTTATAGGTGGAAGGGACTTGCCTTCTCTGGGATGAGATATTAGACTCTAGACTTTTGGGTTAATGCTGAAATGAGTTGAGACTTTGGGGGACTGTTAGGAAGGCATGATTGGTTTTCAAATGTGAAGATATGAGATTTGGGAGGGGCCAGGGCAGAATGATATGGTTTGGCTCTGTGTCCCCACTCAAATCTCATCTTGTAGCTCCCATAATTCTCATGTATTGTGGGAGGGGCCCAGTGGGAGATGATTGAATCACGGGGTGGATCTTTCCCATGCTGTTCTTGTAATAGTGAATAGGTCTCACAAGATCTGATGATTTTAAAGACAGGAGTTTCTCTGCACAAGCTCTCTCTTTGCCTGCTGCCATCCACATAAGATGCTACTTGCTCTTTTATTTATTTTTTTTTTTTGAGACAGAGTCTTGCTCTGATGCCCAGGCTGGAGTGCAGTGGCACAATCTCAGCTCACTGCAACCTCCGCCTCCTGGGTGCAAGCAATTCTCCTGCCTCAGCCTCCCAAGTAGCTGGGATTCCAGGTGCCCACCACCATGCCTGGCTAATTTTGGTATTTTTAATAGAGATGGGGTTTTGCCCTGTTGGCCAGGCTTGTCTTAATAATCTCCTGACCTCAGGTGATCCGCCCACCTCAGCCTACAAAGTGCTGGGATTACAGGAGTAAGCCACTGCGCCCAGCTTCATGGGTGTTTCTTTACAAACTCCCCCAAGTGTTGCTAATGTGTGGCATGCATGAGAACTGCTGGTCTGCTCTTCATACAGCTCACATTCTGCTTGCATTTCTGGGAGTGGTGCTGGCTCCAGTGGGATCTCCTGTCCCAGCGTCCCCACTGAGGTATGTGGACTGAGCTCACAGGCTAGAGGAAATAGATGGAATCACAGCCATGACTCTGGTGTCCTGGGTGTGGCCTCCTATGAACTGAGCTAAAATGTTCATGATGATGATAATCAGACTCCAAGACTCACTGATTTGAAATCTCTATACTGGGATTTGCACCACCAGCTCAGACAATATAATTCTGCAGTCCTGGAAACTAACAGTTCCCAGGGCTATAGAATCTATATTAAGCTTGAATATACTGTATAAAATAAGATCTGATAAAACGCATCATAAGTTAAATGGCATCTGGTGAGATTATGGCTTTGCTTTACTGGGATGTCAAAAATCACACCTAACAATGCAGTGTTAAAGTAACGAGATCTTATAAATAAAGTATCTTGCCATTTTAGAAAACCAGAACTCATTTTATGAACTTTTCTGGTAAGATTAACTTCCAAAAAGTGAATGTTAGCTGAGATTTTTCATAGCAAGTCTACTTCTTAAAGTACCACAATTAAGTGCTCAAGTGCTAGAAAGCCACCTTTCACACATTTAACATTTTAGCTGTTGTCTAAAGGAGTTGGTGAGGATTACTTGGAACCAAAAGGAGGCAGGGCCCCCAGAAGGAGAAGAGTAACTATAAACGTGACTTTTCAGATTGTGTCTGAAGGAGTCGCTGGGGTGGTTACATTTCATCCATCGTTCGTGATGTTTATGAACATTAGAGGGACATTCTGGGTGGACCTGATCAGCACTTTATAGGAATAGTGATTATCTGGGCTGAGATGTCTTCACATGCATATGTGGTGACAGGCCTGAAAAGCACAGATGAGACTCAGAAGGCCCAGGCTGCAGTCCAGGCTCAGGCCCTAGCCTTCCATGCATTCCTGGGCAAGTCTCGATTCTAAGTCTTCAGTGTCCTTCCTGATGAAGAGGCAGCAAGAATGCCTATTCCATCAGGTTACCGCTAAAATTGCCTCTTGGGTCAAGAAGAAAAGGAAACTTGTGTTTGCTGAGCAGTTGCTGTGCACCAGGCACAGGCAGGAGGTTTCTCATAGAACATGCCAGCACTGCAGTTTTACCATGACTCTGCAGGGCTTTCCAGCTGACAGGCGAGGAGGCTTCAGCCAGACCTTAAATGGCACAGGGGGCCCATTCCCCTTTCTAGCTCTGCTCTTCTCTCTAGGTCCAGTCCCCTCTTTAGCTCTGCTCCATCTCTAGCTCTGTTCCCCTCTCTAGCTGTCCACACAGCCACTGCCACTCCCAGGTATTTAGCAGAGCACAGGCAAAGCAATCTAGTTCCTCACTCCTCCTGCTGCCTCTGCCTCTGCCTCCCATGTGGTCAGGGCTCTCCTGGCCCCAGGTGTTCTAGGGATGCAGCCACCTGCCTCTGGAGACCACCTGTGCTTAGAGAGGCAAACACAGCTCATATGCAGACAATTGGGACATCTGTTGAGCCTATTCCACCCCCACCCCAGGAATGCTGCTTTAAAAGCAAAAGACTGGCCTGGCACAGTGGCTCATGCCTGTAATCCCAACACTTTAGGAGAATAAGGCAGGTGGCTCACTTGAGGACAGGAGTTCAAGACCAGCCTGAAAAACATAAGGGAAACCCATCGCTACAAAAGATTTAAAAAATTAGCTGGCCATGGTGGCACACACCTATGGTCCCAGCTACTCAGAAGGCTAAGGCAGGAGGATCGCTTGAGCCCAGGTCAAGACCATCCTGGACAACACATAGGGAAACCCATCTTTACAAAAGATAAAAGATTAGCCGGCTGTGGTGGCACATGCCTGTGGTCCCAGCCACTCAGGATGCTGAGGCAGGAGTTCAAGGTTACAGTGAGTTATGAGGACACCACTGAGTGACAGAGCGAGGCCCTGTCTCTAAAAGTAAATAAATAAAAGCAAAAGACAGATGATCACAAGTTGGGGGTAGGAGTGTGTGAGGATTCAGTTGCCTAACGGCATGTGCATATGCAGAATAAAAAACACGGGCACTTGAAGTGGGGGCCTCAGATTGGTGTTTTCCAGTTCAAAGGAATCAATGCTACAAACTTGGGTTCATCACGGGCCTCAGCTTTCATAAAAGAGCATGAAACCAATATTTTCTTTATGAAGTCATAAAAAGATTAAATGAAAACATTTTGTTCCAAAAACTATGCCATCTGGAAAAGCAATGATATTGAACCCCACCCCACCCCCCAAAAAAAAGTTTCTCTCAAATTGTTTTTGTTTTGTTTTTTTGAGACAGGGTCTCACTGTGCCACCCAGGCTGGAGTGCAGTGGTATAATCATAGCTCACTGCAGCTTCAAACTCCTGAAATTAAGCGACCCTCCCGCCTCAGCCTCCCAAGTAGCTGGAACTCCAGGTGCATGCCACCACACCCAGCTAATTCTTCTGATTTCTAGTAGAGAAGGGGTGTCTCACTATGTTGCCCAGGCTGGCCTCAAACTCCTGAGCTTAAGCGATCCTCCCACCAAACTGCTGGGATTATAGGCGTGAGCCACCACACCAGGCCTTTATTTCAGGTTTTTAAGGTTATACTAAGGTTAATGGTTGATCCCTGCTTGAAAATGACTTTATCTTATTTATAGACGAGGAGCGGCCCATTCAAGAGCTCTGAATTCAGGCAGACATCTAAGCAGTTATTTTTGTTTTAATGTTATGGGTAAGGACATCTTCTTGTCTATTTTCAAGGAGCCCATAAACCCATTTCTTAGGAGTGGCAAGAAAACTGCTTAGGATGATCAAGCAGCTCGCCTAGACCCTCTTTGAAGGGATGCAGGGACAGAGTCTTTGTCAAGCCAAGCTCTGAGTCACTCAGATGAACCTTCTAATCTGGGCTCAGCGCAATACTTTTCATTAGAAAAATGCCAGGACGGCCTCCTCTTGATGAGAGTTTGTAAAATCTGTTCCCTTGATCACAACAACTTTGATATTCTCTTTTGTCTTACTTAGAGACATCACAGCCTGAGGCCTTTCAACTTTCCTGTGAGTTTTGGAATCTAAAAAAAGCTACTATGGGATAGGTACATCACATTACCCAGAACTATTTCAAGACGATGCCTGAAATTTCGTAGCTACTGCATGAAATACGTGGCAGAAGTCCACTGCATCAGAAGCTAAGCTATGGGTGCCCGCCTTTCCTGGCTCAGGGTGCAGCTGTGGCCTCATTTAGGGATTCTGGGTACTGCAAACTCTTGTCAATGGCACTCGTTTATATTGCTTGAGCTCAGAAAACACTTTCGGTCTAAGAAAAAAGGTTTAAAAGTGCTGCCTAATTTGGGGTAATGTTGCATACAGAAACAAGGATGAAGGACAGCATTTGCAGTGTGTACTATATTTCAACTCCTGGTTTAGAGGAAAAGCATGTTAACTTGGGGGGGAATCTGAAACAGACATAACCAACACAGAAAGCTACAAGGAAAGAGGCTGCCACGCTGTTTGGTGAGCTGGTCCCGTCACTTTGCAGTATGATCTTTTGGCAGATCTCTGGCTGCCCCTCACGGCCTCCTCTCCCTCCACATGCTGACCCACTCTGTGTTGAGCCATAGGCCTGGACTGAATCCTGACCCACTCTGTGCTGAGCCATCAGCCTGGACTGAATCCAAGTCTAATGTCCTCAGAGTTTCCCCAGGACATCAGTCAGAAGAACTAGGGTTCTGCTGCTTCTCCTGCACCTAAATAGAAAGCTAGAAAAAATACAAAATACATTTAGGCCTGAGACAAACAGTCAATTATCCTTAAGGAAAGGTGTGTGATTTATATGGTTTGTGTTCTCATACACTGAGCACTTACAATATTCCCAGTTCATTGTCTAGAAGGCATGAGGAGGCTGCACTACGAAATAATCTCAGAGCGCAACGGCACTGTCAGCTGTCACACTGGAGCAAATTCATTAAGTCAGAAAAGTTCCCTTTAGGAAAAGAGAAAAAAAAAAAAAAAAGACTGAAATTGCACAAAGGACTTTTCTCAACTCATTCTGAACTTCGTGAAAGTCACTGTCTAACTTACAGAGAGATCTAATATTATCCTCAAATGTCATTGGCAGGGATAGAATCTAGAAGGACCACAGAGGGCTGAATGACTTCCCCAGTTGTTTTTTTTTTTTTTTTTTTTTGGAGACGGAGTTTCACTCTGTTGCCCAAGCTGGAGTGCGGTGGTGCGATCTTGGCTCAGTGCAACCTCTGCCTCCTGGGTTCACGCCATTCTCCTGCCTCAACCTCCCATGTAGCTGGGATTACAGGTGCATGCCACCAAGTCTGGCTAATTTTTGTATTTTCAGTAGAGACAGGATTTCAGTTTCATCATGTTAGTCAGGCTGATCTCAAACTCCTGATCCCAGGTGATCCACATGCCACGTCCTCCCAAAGTGCTGGGATTACAGGCACGAGCCACTGTGCCCAACACAGACGATGCTCTTGAGTTGAGGTGGATCCTGCACACCTGGACTGCACATGGGAACAAGGGGCCCCGGCCTGCACATCCAGCTGCAGCTACCCTGGGCCACCCCATTACAGCCAGGTCAGTATTCTAGGGCTGAACTCTGTTAAGTGCGTGGGGGGAAGCTGGCAGGGCCCACAGGCCGATAGAGGGCAACACCACATCCAGTTTCTCCTGGACTGGCATGCTTAGTGGAGCCGAGGAGGAAAAGGGCAGCATGGCAGTCCCTTGGCAGGTATGGTGGGAGTTAAAAAAACAGGTTCAAGATCCTAGTGACCTTTACAGTTGAGGGACAAACCATTCATTTGATAGTGATACACTGAAAAGTCCAGGGAAATGGCATGAAAGTTTTACATTTATCAAAATGGTACAAAAAGGATGAAGAAATGCTGCTCCAAAGAACCCCATATTATTTGTCTTCTAGACTAGACGGTTCCATTTCCAAAGGTTCTATTTCCTGGGCAGAATGAGAACATAAACTGAAAGTAAACAGTCACCTAAAGAAATTGCGGTATGAATAGGAGCTATATGCAGCAGCTGCCAGTGATGCCAGAGACCAACATCTGCTGACCAGAAGAGAAGGACGTGATTTACTGGTAAGGGAAGAAAGTAGGGCCGGGTGCCGTGGCTCACGTCTATAATCCCAGCACTCTGGGAGGCCAAGGTGGGCAGATCACTTGATGTCAGGAGTTTGAGACCAGCTTGGCCAACATGGTGAAACCCCATCTCTACTAAAAATACAGAAAAAAAAAAAAAAAAAGCCAGGCTTGGTGGCACACGCCTATAATCCCAGCTACTAAGGAGGCTGAGTTGGGAGGATTGCTTGAACCCGGGAGACAGAGGCTGCAGGGAGCCAAGATCGTGCCACTGTACTCCAGCCTAGGTGACAGAGTGAGACTCTATCTCAAAAAAAAAAAAAAGGTAGGTCTGCCACTTTAATTTTTATGTATATTTACTATATATAAATATGTAGGCATAATTTTTATAAAATTGAACTACATGTATAATAAATGTAGTGGTTAACACTGCCTTTCAAGTTATTTTAATCTTTTGGCTTATCTGAGCTATCTCTTATAGCAGTTGAATTTTTACAACTTTTAATGGAATCTTTTCCTACCACTTAAAAAAAAAAAATATTTGAGGCAGAAAAGGCCTGATAAGACATTCTGCTTCCATAAAGACACTAATGAACAAGAATGGCACCATCGCTCCTTGAGTCTGGCTGGGAAGACAAGCTTTGAGCAAGTCATTCACAGGTGACCAGTGCCTGAAGTGTGGGATCCTACGGAAACAAAACAGAGAGCTACTCTGCTTGGAGCAAGGACAGGAACAGCTAACACTGGAGTCAGGGTTAAAGTCAGCTAAACTATGTACAGCTTGGGGCTGGGGGAAGCACAGAGTGTGTCAGGAACTGAAGGCTAGTGTAACTGTGGCCCAAGGCAGGAGAGACAGGCCGGGTCTGGCAGGTGCGAGTTAGGAACTATGGACACCGCAAAGACAAGAGGGGCATGAGGTGGTGAACTTTCTATGAAGGAGACGAGCTCAGGGGAGGGCAGGGATGGGTGGAGGAGACCTACCTGGAGGTGAGTTCAGCAGCCCCTGCCACCTACTGGACACATAGCTTACAGGTGACAGCATGATGGGCTATGTGGTGGATTTGCACTCTCAGTGCTACAGGTGTCACCTGGTGATATGGTTTGGTTATGTGTCCCCACCCAAATCTCACCTTGAATTGTAATAATCCCATGTGTCGTGGGAGGGACCTGGTGGGAGGTAATTGAATCACGGTGGTAGATTTCTCCCATGCTGTACTGGTAATAGTGAATTAGTCTCACAAGATCCGATGGTTTTATAAAGGGCAATTCCCCTGCACACGCTCTCTTGCCTGTTGCCATGTAAGATGTGACTTTGCTCCTCCTTCACCTTCTCCCATGATTGTGAGGCCTCCCTAGCCATGTGGAACTGTGAGTTCATTAAACTTCTTTTTCTTTATAAATTACCCGGTCTCAGGTATTTCTTCATAGTGGTATGAAAATGAACTAATACACTTGGGCTCTGCCCCCTTTCATGATCCAACTGCAAGCGTAAAACTCACACCAAGGGCCTTAGAGTATGCTTGGGATTAAGCTTTCCTTCAACAATTACTTTTTTCAAGACAGGAGACTTAGGCACACAGGTTCTGGAGTTAAAACCTTGGCCATGGCAATGACCAGTGGTGTGATCATGGCTAACTGCTCCCTGACTCAGTTTACTTGCCTGTAAAAGCAGGGATCACATTTAAAAGGCGGTCGAGAGCATTCGGTGAGATAAAATATGTAAAAATACTTAGCATAGTACAAGGATTCCAGAAAGGCCAGGGCTCAATGAAAGTTATAATTTGCACAGGGCATTCAATGTCTCAAGTTCTTCTATTTTTACAAGTATGCAAGAATAAATTTTCTGAGTGCCTCAAAGGAAGGACAAGAACCGTCAAATTCATCCATCAGCAGTTTCTTACTGGACACCTCCTGTCTGCCAGGCTCTGTTCTGGGTGTGGGGATAAAAGGCAGAAAGAGACGACAGGCACAGTGACAACAAAACTCAGTATCTCAGTAAAGTGGAGAGGGCTATGGGAGGAGTAACACAGAGGGGAGGCGTGCAGAAGGCCAGGGCTGGAATGAGCAGCTCCAGTCATGTTCAGAGAGGGAGGAGGTGGGTGGCCACCGCTGTCTGGAGGAAATGTGGACTTACTTCCCTGAGAAGGCAGAGGGCATGTGCGTGTCCCAAGTGGCAAATCCTTGGTGCCTGGAGGGCATGCCCCAGGAAGGCAGGTCAGAGCTGCATGCTGGAGACAGGAAGCGCCATGGTCACTGCTGTGGGGCTTCCCAGACCAGAGTCACAGGCAGGGCCCCTGCTCCCCAGGAGGAAGCAACTGAGCAGCTGGTGGCAGAGCAGTGGGAACAGGAGGAGCGTCGGGCTTGTGTGTCCTCGCTGCCTGCCTTCTGCTCGGTTTCCTTATTTAACAGGAGTTTGGTCGGAATTCAGGAATGAATAAGATGTTCTCTCTGCCAAGGAAGTTTCAAGGGCCGGGGCAGCATTTCTACACAACCAGCCACTTCTTTCACATAAAATTCTGGGAGTGTCAATGTTACCCTTCAGGCTAATCTGTCTAATGTATGCCTCCTGTGCCAGGAACTGCATCTTCTCTAACCCATTTTTCACCCAGAAAGAAAGATACGGCTTTGCTTCTGATGAACCTGTGCACCAAGAAAGAGGCACATGGACCAGAACTTTTTCTTGACTTCTGGATACAAAAATATGACACTTACAGTATAAAAACCTCTAATGACCCCACTCTGAAACAAACAGGTAAGTCAAGGTGGATCATCAGAGAAGGGGTCAGCAAACTAAAGCCTGCGGGCCAAATCCAGCCTGCCACTTGTTACTGGAAATAAAGTTTTATTAGAATTCTGCTACAGTCATTCCTGCTGTCTGCTCCTGTAAATAAAGTTTTATTAGAACTCTGCCATGCACACTCATCTCCATATTGGCTATGGCTGCTTTCACATTATAATGCAGAGTTGGCTAGTTTTGATGAGCTAAAATATTGACTATCTGGCCCTTTACAGGAAAAGTTTGCCAACTCCTGTTATAGAGAGATGAACCCAGATCAAAAAAGATTCTTCTTTTGAATTAAAACTCAAAATAATTTATAAAAATTCATTCTGAAACTTTTCAGTATGTATAAATTTTTTCAATGACTTTTATATGTTGTTATTTGTCTAGAGACTACAATGATACTTTAATTCACACAAGGTATAAAAACTTTTATATCGTATCCTTTCAACTATGTCAAAACAACAACAACAAAACACCTGCCTGCTTACACAGCTCAGATCCAGGGCTCAGAAAAACAATGCCTAATTTCTCAACAATTTTTACTTTATTTTGTGCTGCTTTTTGATAAAAGGGATAATTCTTTTTGCTTTTCCTGTGTCATGATTTGGGGCATTAAGACATACTTAAATTCTTTGTGATAACCTTATATCATTTTACATTCATTCCAAGTACACTTATCTAATTAAAGAATCCTCTAAACCAATATCTTTCAACTTGATTTTGGGGGAAAACATGTGCTCAACTATGACTTTTCTTATCTTTTAATATTACCCTTCACCTACACTTTCTCGTCCAGAAGTATTTATCCCAGTTCACAGCTCTCTTTTCATTCTGTCCCTTCAATCTTCTCATAGCCTACTTGTATTCTGATAATCACATAAATTAAACTTTCATATTTACAATATCTCTCTCTTCTGTGGTGTTTTCATTTAACATTTTCATTCTAGCTGGTTTCCAGGATTACCCCAATTTTATCAAACACAACATTTCTATTCCAGGGTTATGTCTCTGACTTAATTCTTGGCAAGTGATAATACATTCTTGAGCAGTTTTTGCAGGAAAGGTCTTTATTTTATTTTATTTTTTAGAGACAGGTTTTTGCTCTGTTGCCCTGGCAAGCAGTGGTGTGATCATAGCTCACTGTAATCTCAAACTCCTGGGCTCACGTGATCCTCCTGCTTCAGCCTCCCCCACGTTTTGGGATAACAGACATGAGCCATCATGCCCAGCCAGGAAAGGTCTTTATTGTTACATACACTGAGACTGTATTGAATTGAGACTTTTTTCTCTTTATATATTCATGATTGGACACTAAAGCGCCAAAAAGATTATCACTTTATTTGAAGACAAAATGTGTCAATAACGGCAACTATAACCAAATTATTGACAGACTAGAGCTCTGACAAATCTTCGTTAGCCACCAATTTCCTGGGCAGGTAGAGTCTATCCTACAGAGGACTGAGGACAAAATTCAGTGGAACACTGGAAGGGGGAGATCCCACACTCTTAGGCTTAACAGTTCAGGCTGTGTCCACCCAGCTTTGCTTAGGACAGCTCTGCCCAACTACCTGAGCCCAGACTGTCCCTTAACTAAGCTCTCCCTCCCTTTCTCTGGCTCCCTAGAAATTGATTTTCTTTCTAGTTGTAATCCATGTGGGTTCCCGCCTGCCTTAATCTAGAAAACAAAAGAAAAAATAGAGCAGCACCTGGCTCCCAGGTACAGACCAAGCACTCTGCTCTGATAATAGTTCTAAGATGCTCAGAAAATAATTCAGTTGCACCTATTCCAGTTCCTTGCTGACAGTCCTCAGGCATCTTAGATGCGCTTCTAGACTGCTGACGAGGCTGCGTCCTCTGCTGGGTCTCTCCAGCTGTCACAGTCTACCTGCTTTTGGAACATAAGCCTGGGGTCTCTACATCCTCACAGATTCCTCTTGTCGACGGGGGGTAACCAACTTTGTAAATTAAGCTAAAGAACAAAAAAGTCGTGTCCAGATTTCTAACATCATACCTTGCAAGTTCACAAATACAGTCGTTCTACCTTTAAAACAATTCAAGAGTGAATACACCCATATGCCATTAGTCTGATATTTAAACACAGTTTTCTCCCCTTTCTTCTATACGCAGTGCCATATTCTCCTTACTAGGCAGTGTGGTGTCATGGGAAGAAGTGCTTTAGAAGCTGGCAGGGCTGGGTGTGATCTGTGGTACAGTCACTGCCTAGGACACACTGGTCTGCCAGTCGACATCTCTGCATTTGAGTTTTCTTATGCTAAATGGGGGTGGTAATATCTGTTCAATATGGTTGTGGGGAAAACGGGTTTAAATGTAGTGATGTATTTAAAACACATTGTATTCTCCATGGGCTAAGTCTCTGCAGCCTGGCTCAGCACCCCCGCAGTTTATTTACAAAGCCATTCCGTGTGCCTCGTCTTTATTTCACCTCACAGCCAGGAAACAGTTGTGGAAATGGAATCCCACTTTCTTAACAAATAAGGATTCCGGGGAGTGAATGATTTTTCCAAAGCCCACTGTGAGTGCATGGAAAGCTCCAGCACTTCTGGTCCAAGTATCTTTTCACTTTCTGCAACAGCAAATTAAGAGACAAACATCTACTTTCCTTTCCAACTTAGTAGAGCAGGAGGGAAAATCCTTCCAGTTAACTCTCCTATTTCTTATGTATCCCACTCTCCGAGCACATACTACAAATGTGCTATTTGCGATGGCCTTTGCCATGGGACAGTCAGAGCTAACTCAAGGTGACAGCAACTAAGCAACAGAGACATGGGCGCAAAACAAACAGCTTGACTTGCCCTGGATCATTCTTCTTCAGAAGAAACCAAGCCACAGTTTCATTGACGGGGACAGATACACAGGGGCACAGGCTCTGACTTGGGGGAATGAAGGGGACTATGCTCCACCTGAATTTGTTGCAGGCAAATTATGAATTCTTAAAGATTTTTTTTAAGCATTTAAATTTCACCATCTGCAATCTTATTTTCTTCCCTGCCCTCCCCCGGCCCCCACACCCGAGATGGAGTTTCACTCTTGTTGCTCAGGCTGGAGTGCAGTGGCATGATCTCTGCTCACTGCAACCTCCACCTCCTGGATTCAAGTGATTCTCCTGCCTCAGCCTCCCAAGTATCTGGGATTACAGGCACCCACCACCATGTCCAGCTGATTTTTTTTAGTAGAGACGGGGTTTCACCATGTTGATCAGACTGGTCTCAAGCTCCTGACCTCAAGTGATCTGCCTGCCTCGGCCTCCCAAAGTGCTGGGATTACAGGCCTGAGCCACCGCGCCCAACCTACCACCTGCAATCTTTTGTTTCCACTTAAAAGCAGAGCCCACAAAGATGCTCAGCCAGACAAGGGGCTACTGAGGCTGAGCAGCCTTGCTGGTACATTAGTATCTTATGACACCCTCATCAGTCACACTTACCTCTACTGATGGCTGTTCCTTCCGGTTTCATGGATCAAAGATGCCTTTCATCACTTATGAGGAATGGGATGGGGGCAGGGAGACAGGGTCCAGGAGCTAGGATTTTGTCTGAAATCACATCCTCTTCATGCTTAGAAAGCCCTACACTTTCTAATATTGGCTTAAAATAATGCTTGGAATCTGGTTTCAAAAAAATTGGAGCTTCCAGGAGGAAAGTCATAAGTATATAAAACATCGAATTATATGTTAATATCCTGGCAACCTTAATTAGGCAGGGGTACTGCCAAGGGCTACTTGCCTTAAAGCGAACACAGATACCCTGCGTGCCCCTTTAATTATGGTTTTTGTTCAATGTTTTTTGCTGGATTTGAGTAATGCAATAGTCACGTCTGGTACCCTCATCAACAGGTTCTCAAAATAATGATAATCTTGTATGGAACAATACCTATCTTTATTTATATAAGTATTTATCTGAGACTTTACGACTCTATAATGTACACTGAGTTCTAACAGAAATGGACTAAGATTTAAACTAAGAACTATCATTTTCAATAAATAGCTTGACAGTTTTGATCAAACTTCTTAAAAATAGAAATCAATAAATACATGGGAACCAAAGCCAGGTATCCCTGGTGGTGAGAAGAAGAGCTGGAGATCTAGGGAAGACGGCAGAACCAGGACACTCCGGCAAGAAAAAGATGGAAGAGACAGAGTGAGGGTGACAGAATGTAAATGGAGACTTTCTTTAAAGCCCTACACCACACTTAGAAGTTATCTGTAAGCCTCACGTTGGAGTACTGCTTGATCGTGCACCTTTCCCCATCTTGGTAATTCACCTGTAAAAGCCCCAAATTCAAGACCTTGGTGCTCAAATGAGAGGAAGGCAGAGCGCCTGCCTGTCCTGATGTGCATGTCAACCAGGGCCCTCAGAGTGCCCTTTATCTATGCCTGAATGAACGAAGAAGGGACTAAATTCTTAAAAATCCCAGTTGGGTGCAGTGGCTCATGCCTGTAATCCCAGCACTTTGGGAGGCCGAGGAGGGTGTATCAACTGAGGTCAGGAGTTCGAGACCAGCCTGGACAACATGGGGAAACACCCATCTCTACCAAAAATACAAAATTTAGCTGGGTGTGGTGGTGCATGCCTGTAATCTGAGCTATGCTGGAGGCTGAGGTGGGAGAATTGCTTGAACCTGGGAGGCAGAGGTTGCAGTGAGCCAAGATTGCACCACTGCACTCCAGCCTGGGTGACAGAGCGAGACCCATCTCAAACAAACAAACAAATAGATAAATAAATAGAAAATCCCAAAACCAGCTGAGAGCGGCGTGCAAGGTAGGAAGATGGCAGGACTCCTCCAGGCATGCAGCATTGTGGTTTCTGAGCAGTTGGTGATGAAATCCCCGGCTGTGCAGATGCCAGGTCAGAACCTTCTAAGCAACTGCACATCTCAGAGCCTCCTCCTCTGCCAGGTGTTTTCTAAAAACACCAGAGGACTCAGGTGGCAGCAAAGAATGAGAGAGCGCAAAGGCAGGTGAAAAGCAGAGGTGGCAGCATGCTCTGGAAGCTGAATAAACACAGTCAGGGTGTGGAAGAGGCAAGAACCAGCAAAAGGATGAAAGAGGGAAAGAGAATTGGGGGTGCCTTTAAAACAAACCTCCATTCTCCTCCTTCGTCCCATACTAATGACATATCCATGTTTTTCTTGCCCTTTTCTTCATGTTATTATCAAGACAGCAGGAGATGGATTTACAAAACGAATGATCCCATCTTTACCTTCAGCAGTTAGAAGCTGCTGTTTGAGATGGTGAAAATACCATCATGTGTACCTGGATGAAGCGTTCCCAGACAGAGTTTTTCCATGACCCCTCCTTCCTCAACTCCAGAGCGTGACACATACATCTACTCTTAGCTGAGTCTACAGAGGAAATTGCAAAATGACTCAGAACAATTTCTCACAACTTACTCTTTCAAAAGCAAAAGCAGCCATCACTGTGGAGCTGGGACTTTATCACAAGGTGAGAATCTGCTATGAGTCATCAAAGGCATAGAAAATGCCTCAAAACTCAAACACATCTTCATTTATTCAGTACAAGGTTTTCACCAGACTACAATCTCTACGCAACAATATTTACAGAAGGCATCAGGGTGACAATTTCAGAACTTTGAACGACGGCGAGCATCCGAGAAGGCCTCGGTGAAGGGGATTTAATGAGTGAATGAACAATGCGACACTACGCCCACCCCCTTGGTAAATATTAAAATATCAGATGAGATTCCAGGCACCCGCACAGGGCAAGCCAAAATTAGATAGTAATTGTGCCTATTACTTCTTTAAAGGAAAAAGGGCAAACAGCAACAAGGGCTTAGCTAATTTGCTGATAGGAAAAGGGGCAAGGGTGAAATTCACCAGCAACACCCTTGCCGGGGGGGACACAGGAGCCACGGCTACCTGAGCTTCCCTTAAGCTGGCATATAAAAAAGCCCTCCTAGTCCATCAGAAAGCTATTTATTTTACTAAAGAGATCCATAAAAGTTTGGTTTGGGATCAAAATGTTAAAATTCTTACTCCAAGAAAAACCCCATTTTGTTCACTAATGACAGAAAATAAAACTTTCAAAATGCCGAAACACCCCAGCACATAATGTTGCAATTGGTTTTCAACAATCTGGGTTTGCATCCATTGAAGTGCAGAGTAGAAAAAAAAGTAAAAAAAAATCTGGTGATGTATAACCACCATCATCAATATAATCTATTCTGCTCTCAACTTAATAATTTATTTGCCATCTAAGGGTTGTTGTTTATTTAACATTCCTCAACATCTCTTAGCACATTAAAAAAAATAAAGCATTAATAACTAATCTCACCCAAGCAATTAGACTAAGATAAAAACAAAGTTCAAAATACCACTTGTCTACATAAACACAGTGCTTTTCATATTGTAGGTACTTGATAACTGATTCTGCAATATCAGTAATATTAAGTCAAGACAGAGGCTAGGCTATTCAGGTGTTTACTCAAAGTAAGGATCACGAACTGATGGTTCATAAATTCCTAAACGGGAAAGCCGTGAAAAAACATTGTAAGACTAGGGAGCTCCCTGGAATTGTCTGCAATTTCTAACATATGTGCATAAGCCCTTTTCGGGGGACCCATAGCTTCCATCAGATTCTCAAATGGTCTGCTTGAAATAAGTTCCTAAATAACATTAAGTGCATAAAAGAGTGGAGAGCATCTGGAAATATGGTGTCTAACCATCCTGACCTTTGCATACCATTACCTGAGAAGCCTCCAAAAATCTTAGCGGTTTTAGCTTCAATGAAATGCGTGAAGGAAAATAAATGACCAAAGCAAATTCTAATAGGGTTCTGCTAAGATTCTTCTTCTAAGCAGCTCTGCATATTCATGGGGATAAAAAGGGACATCCAGCAGAAAGCTGCTTCGGATCAGGCATTCAGGCAGAAAGACAGACAGGAAGACACACCAGGGCAAGACAGCTGGTCAGACGGACCCTTCAGTTTCACAGATAGGGAAGTTTGACGACTTACCCAAGGATGAGGAAATGGCTCCTCAGTGTAAGACTTAGGGTAAAAACCCCATGTGTTTTTTTTTGGGTTTTTTTGTGTGTGTGTGTGTGTTTTTAAATAGAGTCTTGCTCTGTCGCCCATGCTGGAGTGTAGTGGTGCAATCTTGGCTCGCTGCAACCTCTGCCTCCCGGGCTCAAGCAGTTTTTGTGCCTCAGCCTCCCAAGTAGCTGGGATTACAGGCATGAGCCACCATGCTTATCTAATTTTTGTATTTTTAGTAGAGATGGGGTTATACCATGTTGGCCAGGCTGGTCTCGAGCTCCTGGCCTCAAGTGATCCACCCACCTCAACCTCCCAAAGTGCTAGTACTACAGGCGTGAGGCACCATGCCCAGCCACCCATGTGTTCTTACTCCAAGTGTACCCCATGTCGAGGTGGCTTCCCCTAAGAATAGGCAAGAACAGGCCGGGTGTGGTGGCTCACGCCTGTAATCCCAACACTTTGGGAGGCCAAAGAGTGTGGATCACTTGAGGTCAGGAGTTTGAGACCAGCCTGGCTAACATAGTGAAACTCTGTCTCTCCTAAAAATATAAAAATTAGCTGGGCATGGTGGCATGCACCTGTGGTCCCAGGTACTGAGGAGGCTGAGGAATAAGAATTGCTTGAACCCAGGAGGCAGAGGCTACAGTGAACCAAGACTGCGCCACTGCACTGCAGCCTGGGTGACAAAGCGAGACTCCCTCTCAAATAAATAGAAGGAAAGGAGAGGAGAGGAGAGGAGAGGAGAGGAGAGGAGAGGAGAGGAGAGGAAAGGAGAAAGGAAAGGAAAGGAAAGGAAAGGAAAGGAGAAAGGAAAGGAAAAAGGAAAAAGGAAAAGGAAAAGGAAAGGAAAGGAAAGGCAAGAACCTGCAAAAGGTATTTACACTGAGGTTAGTTTGACTTGATAAATCAAACTTCCTGCTTTCTTCTCCCACAGAAAGCAAAATGATATCAAGGTCTCCATAGCTCCATCTCTAATCCAGAAGCCCAGAAAGGAAATAAAGATCTAGAAATAGAGGGCTGAGGGGCATGGAGATGGAAGATGGAAGATGGAAGATGGAAGAAAGAGGACGGACATGAGAAAACACTTGCCGTTCAACCCCATCTTCACTCTCATCCAGGTGGGCAAAATTAAAGGGGAGATCTCAAGCAGCTCTGGCAGGAGGTCCCTTGCTACCACCCAAGTTGCAGGGAGCTGGCTGATGACTCCTTGAACTTGGCTTTTTGTTTGCCTTGAAGAGGTGAAACATATCCCACTTCAAGTGTCATCTCAGCTAGGATGAGAGCAAAACCATGACACCTGCTGTTTCAATGGAGAGAAAAAGTAAGGAGAAGCCTATATCAGAAATAAACATGGCAAATCAATCATTAGGTGAAGATCAGCATCTCTGCTCAGTCAAGGCCAAATCTTTGTGTGGCCTCAGCTCTGAGTAGTCTCCAAGTCACTTTCCTGTGCATCACTGTCCCAGCAGGATGAGGAAAGGGAGGGTAATTATCTCTTCAAGTTAATTTCAGAGCATTCTACCTGACAGGCCTTGATCTTCCAGCCCACCCCAGCACAGTGATTCACACTGCAGCTCTCACAGCGCTGCTCTCTACAACCTCTCTTTTTTATTTCTTGATTTTGTGATTCTGAAGATGACTCTTAACAATAACTTGTGTGTGTGTGTTTTTTTTTCCAAAAAAAGATGAAAGAGAAAAGTCTGGAGAAGAAGAAAGCAGGGACAGAGGAAGGCAGGTAGGAAAGTACTGTGGCACAGACAACAGGAGGGGAAAGAACCAAACACCACATGTTCTCACTCATAAGTAGGAGTTGAACAATGAGAACACATGGACACAGGGAGGGGAACATCACACACTGGGGCCTGTCGAGGGGTGGGGGGCTAGCGGAGGGTTAGCATTAGGAGAAATACCTAATGTAGGTGATGGGTTGATGGGTGCAGGAAACCACCATGGCACGTGTATACCTACGTAACAAACCTGCATGTTCTGCACATGTACCCCAGAACTTAAAGTATAATAATAATTTTAAAAAGAGGTAAGATGGGCTTATTATCTGTAACTTCAAGGTTAAAACGATGTCTTCTTTTGGTCCCTAGTTTGTAATGCAAATCCCTATTTTTTCATTAAACTCTTCTCTCAAAAAAAAAAAAAAAAAAAAAGAGGCTGGGAAGGCAGCTGTGCTGACGAAAGTACCACAGTGATCCAAGGACAGAAAGGAAAGAGGATGAAGGGCAATCAGCGACCTCCCTGCATCCTTCCAACCTCACCATGTGCCAGGTGCCATCGTCCTTACTTTCCAGATCAGGAGACACAAGCACTGGTGGGACCAGGCTGACCCAGGGCTCCTGGGGTTCTTACTGTGCAGCCTGCCAGGGCACCAGACCAGTCTCGCCAGGTTCAAGTTCCCCTGCCTTGCATGATACTCTGCTCCTAGACATACGTGTATTCCATGTTTAACAGAGAAAACACAGGCCCTCTGCCACAGCTGAATGCAGACTCAGAGCCCCAGCCAAGGTCTCATTCAACAACTGAACACCCCCATGTCTGAGTTCTAAAAGCCTCCCTGGCAAAGGCACAGCCAGCTGAGGACTCATCAGGCAACTTCCTGTTGCTGGCAATTTCTCTTTGGCCCCAGTTAGCCCACAGCACAGCCCACGCCAACAGCCCCACTGCCCACTTTTTAGTTTGCCTCTGTCCAAGGACCCACTTGGCAGGAGGAATCAGCCCAGCTGACGGGAAGGGCCAGTTGCAAGAAATGGCGAGAAAGGTCACCAGCAAGTTTCTCCCACTGTCTTCCTGCCACACTCTGTTGTTCGTCCCTCTCTACAGGACAAGTTCTCCATTGCCAAATGGCCTTCCAGGCAGCCACTTCCTTGGAATGCTGTCTTCTGGATTCTCAATACCACTCACTTTTTTTTTTTCCTGTTTTTCCTGCTGACACGTAAGTGACATCGCCAACCCTGTTGAACAGAGCGTGTAAGTTATCCCTGGCAAAGAAAAGGACAGGCTTCTGTGTGCTCTATGCCACAGTAAAGTCTTCTATAGCCACCCTCTTCCCGCCACACCCAGCAAAGGGTTGGCATCTGCCTGACACATCCACCCTAATGGCCAAGGATAGACCAAGAAGAGCGGGGCACAAATACTCTAGAGCATGGAAAATAGGAAATTAAACAAACAAACAAAAAAATCCAACTAACTACGAAGAGGCCAAATGGCCTTTTAGACTCCAACAAAAACTAAGCACAGTCATTTCAAACAAGTCCACAAACTTGCCTCCAAGTCTCTGCCAAGGAAGTGTGGCATTAGACAGGCAGAACAAGGCACATGGGCTGGTGCCACACTCCACCCAACTCTGACCCCGGGCGATCTGTGTCCTTGCCGCCTCTCTTCCAGGAGGGGCAAAGTCTGCGAGCCCTCCTCGGCTGGCAGAGCCTCTCAGGCTTCACTAAGCATCTCGGTGTTCACAGTCCACTCCTGCTAAAGAGAAAGGCAGAGCTAACATACACTAATTGTATTTGGTCACTTGAAGCAACCCTTTGGAAAAGCTCATCCATTTATGACACATACATTAAAAAAGGCAGCTACACGGTGAGCAGACTTTGTCTCCATGCAGACAACAAAGAGGACCCAATTCTTACAGCTTTTGGTTTCCAGTTCGTTTTCATCTCATGGGACGGTTCGGGAGCAGCTGACCACTGACACTAACTTCAAGAACACGGGGTGGGCAGCTGAGATGGTCAAGAACACGGGTGGGCAGCGAAGATGTTCAAGAACACGGGTGGGCAGCTAAGATGGTCAAGAACACGGGGCGGGCAGCTAAGATGGTCAAGAACACGGGTGGGCAGCTAAGATGGTCAAGAACACGGGGTGGGCAGCTAAGATGGTCAAGAACACGGGGTGGGCAGCTAAGATGGTCAAGAACACGGG
>NC_045438.1:56571160-56604105 GCF_002776525.5 Piliocolobus tephrosceles | reverse complement strand
ATGGTCAAGAACACGGGGTGGGCAGCTAAGATGGTCAAGAACACGGGTGGGCAGCTAAGAGGGTCAAGAACACGGGGTGGGCAGCAAAGAGGGTCAAGGTATGCACATGTCTTACTTTCAACAACATTTTATTGAGGTGCTCATATATTTGTTCACAGTTTCCTACCTGCCATCGAATCTCAGATCGAGAGGCCATTAGGCGAGCAGCAGAGAAAAGCTTCACACACACGTATACATGGGAGACGTACCAGGAAGGCGCAGCTTACCGCCTAATCCTCTCTCCCCTGTTTCTGCTGCTCCCAGTTGGACATAATCGCACGTGATCCCTTTGAGAACACCGGGTTGTTGGTGGTGTTATGTTTATTTATAGAGGAGGATACACAGGCTTAGAAAGGTTGGGTAACTTGTCCCAGGTCACATAATGATAAAGCCTGGTGGGTGGGAATACAAATTCAGGTTTCCAAGCATCAGGTTGAGTTCTTTCCAACATACCACTGCCTCCGAGAAAGGGCTACATGGAATTAGGTCTTTGTGACAGATTATTGTCTTCCTGCTGGAGAGTGCCACGCCCCAAACCATTTTTCAGGGACAAAGCATTTGCCTTGAGGATGCCATCTCTCTGTGCACTAAAATAGGAATTTAGTCACATAACTTGCATTTAGAAATAGTCATGTTTGGTTTTAAGAAAAGGATCTTGATTCTATTCATCTATTGAATAGCAACCATGAAGAAAGACTACGGTTTATAAATAAGTTATCTTTCAGCTTGACTGCCTAACAAAAACATAACCAAAAAGATCTTGCAATAATGCAGGCAAGTATACACCAAAGGAAGACGAATACTCCAGGAATGCTGGAAAGCAAATCATGCGGTCCAATAATTTTTGCTTTTCCTTCAGCTTCTTAGATAGGCAAGCTCTTAAAAGCAATTCATGTGAAAAAAAAAAAAAGAAAACCTCAAAAGGTTAAGCTAAGTGGGTGAGCAGAAATTAAATATTAAATGCAAGTTGTGTTCACGCTGTACACTAAAAACCATAGCCACTAGTGTACATTCTTTTATCTTCTGCCTAGAAAAAATAAACAGGACAAAATATATCAATTATATCTTAAACATGATTAAATTGCAAAGAGCACAACACACAGTTGTCACGCTGTGTATCTCCAGATTCTCAATGCTCTCTGTTCTATCAACACAACGCCTACAAACGGCAAAAATAATCCCTGCCAAAGCTACACTAGGTGATTACATAAAATTCTTCCACAAAGCCGAAAAATTATTTCATCAGGAATAACTACATTAAAAACTCTGCTTACCTTGTAGAAAACGGGTTTCCTGTTTGTGAATTTTCTTTTACAGCCTTAAACCCAATGTAAGTATTAGTATGTGCTATACTCCAAGGAAATTTTACAAGCATAGAATTAATTGCTATATTCAAATTATTCCTCTCTTTTCAAGCATATTTTGCAGAGTAAATATTTCCCTAGGCCTTTCCGATATCTTTATATTTCAAAAAGATAGAACTATTTCGGAGATGAAGTTAAAGATTTTGGAATGAGAAAGGAACAGTGACAGCGCCACAGAACGGATACCCAAAAGAAGTTCTCTTATCCTTAGCTGTAAAAAGCACGTAAAGATCGCTGTCAGAATCCCTTCTGGGGAGAAAGACATCTCTTCTCATCTGCATATCAGTCTTTAGACATTTTTAGAGCAAAATCAACTTTCAATCAAGGAAAGGAAACCGTGCAAGCATGCCTACATTTGGATCAAAATCTTTACCCGTGAAAATCAAAGCTCTTGTTTACTTACATGCTGTACATAAAAAGGAAAAGTTCAAAGAAACCTGCTCCCTCTGGGAGAACGGATCACATCGAAGTCGGCTGTTGGGAGATGTGTAAGACACGCGTCGTCTCTCCCTCTCATCCCCAGGCAATGAAAAAAATCCCAAACTGCTCTTCCAAGTCACATTCACAAGGACGTCCTAGCGCCACCAAGCTCGTCCTCCACAGCAGCACCGGTGATTGGGGGAAGCTGGCCCCCTGCTCTGTTTCCACCCATGCCGGGAGCCTACTCTAGAAAGGCACCAGGTTACCACGGACGTGGAGACAACGGAACCACAAAGGGCCATGTCTCCTGAGTCTCAGAGCCAGCTCAGCAGGTGGAGTGCAGGCAGCATGTCTGTGGGGACTGCTTAACACACCTCAAGTTCAGAACAAACTGAAAACTCTTTCAACCTCCTCACCCAAAGGGACATTGTATATTCCTTTCAAACTCCAAACTATTACAATAGCACATGCTAATTGCTAACAATACTGAGGGAAAAAATCCCCCCTACAGGAGAGGCTGACAGGGTCACACAAAGAGCTATGACAGTAATAGGCACCCTTACAGAGAAGAAGGCAATCAATTAGGAACCATTTGCAGAAATTGCGGGGCTGACAAAAGCCCTGGGTACAGCTGTGCTTCATCAAACCAGGCTTCATTTGATTTTCAAGGGAAATTATTCTTTATTCTAATGTCTAGAATAGTTGTTAGTAAAATATCCCCAACAGCCCAGGTTCAACCAGGGTCTAATCTGAAAAGAAGCTAATGACCCCTGAGAAGACCAGTTGGGCCAGGGCAGGAAGCCCAGAAACCAGAGGCAGGTCTTCTCCCTGAGGAGAGACCACTTTCTGAGGACACGGCACGGGGTGGGGGGATCCCGAAAAATCCACTCCCAGCACACACTGGGCATTCACCAGACACCTCCCACATCACCACTTCAAAAACAGAAGAGGGCTGGGCGCGGTGACTCACACCTGTAATCCCAGCATATTGGGAGGCTGAGGCAGGAGGATTGCTCGAGCCCCAGGAGTTTGAGACCAGACTGGGCAACACAGTGATACCTAGTCTCTAAAAACAATAAACAAAATTATCCGGGCCTGGTGGCAGGCACCTGTGGTCCCAGCTACTTAGGAGGCTGAGGTGGGAGGATCACTTAAGCCTAGGAGATCAAAGTGGCAGTGAGTCAAGATCACGCCATTGCACTCCAGGCTGGACAACAGGGTGAGACTTTGTCTCAAAAAAAATAATAAAATTTAAAACACCAACAACAAAAAATCCAGAAGAGGATGGCTTTAGATATAATATGATGTTTCCAAAAAAAAAAATTTTAAATGTTTAAAAAAAAAAAGAATAGAAAAAAATGTAATTCTTAAATTTGAAATTTTCTTTTTCTTCTCACTAATGTCCACCACAATTTTTACTTTTGGTGGCCACTAATTCTTCTTTCCCAAGAAACAAAGAACAGGGAAACTGAGTAACTGCTAGGTATTTACCGAAGATTTTTAAAAATGTACCATCATTATACATGGAAATCTTTAAAAAGGTAAGGTGATAACTACGTTAGACTTGAGAGGAATTTTACAGCAAATGCTTAACATGCTCATATTCTTTCAATACATTTTTTTCTTCTGTGTTCTTTGGTGTTATTTGCTTTCTCCTTTCTCCACTTTTAACAATGAAAATTGAAGCTCAGATGGCCCCAATTTCAACCTGATTGAAGCTTTCTTCCCTCTTCTAAATTTCTGATGCTCCAATGTTCACTTTGTAAACGTTTTGCTTAGTTACTACAGGCACTGTTAAATAATAGAGTTGGCGATGGCCTTAACATGCTAACTTTTTGCATATCTATTTTGCTGAATCTTAAGATAAACTTTGGGAAAAAATTCAATTTCCTTCTTAAGAGTTCTGATGTGTAACTCAAGCAGATCATGAGAGGAGAAGTCGTTATCCCTCATGGTGTTGAGATTCCCCCCAAGCTACCATCCTGTGCCAGTGCCCCCACAGGCACACTTAACTTTTAAATACATGGCCATGCTCCATCAGTGTTTCAGGAGGATTTGATTTTCCAAAAAATTTTAAGTCAGGCCAGACACAGTGACTCACACCTGTAATCCCAGTACCTCAGGAGGCCGGGGCGGGAGGATCTCTAAAGTCTACGAGTTTGAGACCAGCCTCAGCAACATAGTAAGACCCCATATCTATTTTATTATTAAAATAAGATTTAAAATAATTTAAGACAAAGCCATCAAAACACATCTATTTGATGCTCTAAGATCCACTGCTTCATTAAAAAGCTAATGGATATTAGACATGATATTGCGTTCCCAAAATTAAATAACCCACTAGAGATCGAACAGAGTAGTAGGACTAAAAATGCTGATGAATTTCAGTTTCATAAAATAAATTGCATCCTGGGACATAACCAGTCCAGCGAAGGCAGCTGAGCATTTGCTTTGCATGAGGAATGAGGAGGAGAGGGAGGAGAAATTTGGAAGAAGGTACATGGAAAACGGGAGAAGAGTGCAGGGAGTGAGGAAGGGAAAGGGAGAAAAGAGGGGAGGCTGACAGCACATAGCTGCTTCATCAAACCAGCAACTTCAGAACCAGAAGTACCTGTTCTGAAGCTGGCAGGCTCTAACCTGGTCCCCTCACACACAGAGAATGTCACCAACCTCCAAAAGGTATGCCACATGGCTCCTCCCATGGGTATGCCATGCACCTGGCTCCTGGTGGTCTTGATGTCAGCAGTGGCCCATCTAGAGCAATCACTGCCATGACACCGGCTGCAGTGGTGGAGGCACGGCCAGGGTGTGCGTTCCAAGGAGCCAGCAGGAGCTTGGAATGTGGAAGCCCTGCCCAATTCTGAAGTGGCAGGGCAGGAGCCTCGTGCTCCTCAGGCACACCTGCAGCTGCCCAGCTGTGGCTCTGGACCCAGACATCCCTGTGCTCTTGGGGGCCAGGAGCAGGAAGGAGCCCCGCCATCCCAGGCACTGCTGCAGCTGCCTAGCCGCAACTGTGGACCCAGGCATCTCTGCACTCTCAGGGGCCTGGGAAGGACTCCCTGCTGCCACAGGCTCAAAAGTAGCCTGCTCCCACTGCCTGTCTTCTCCCTAGTCCTGGTGCCCACTCTGGTCTTAGAGCAAATTTGGGTCTGAGTCCAGGCACTGTTGCAACTCAGCCAGGTGTGGACACGCTCAGGACAGCGCTGACATGCCAGCCCCCTGCTGTACTTTGGGCACCAACGGGCATGGGAGGCAGGCCAAGGAGGGGACTGAGGGCAGCTTGGCCCTGGCTTGCAGGCACCTTTGGCACAAACAGCCTGGGCACCATGAACAGCGGCAGGATGCAGACAGGCTCCTGGGTGGAAAGGGATGGGTCCCCAGAAAAGCCCCACCTTCAAGCCGGGGAAGGCCTGAAGTCTGGGGGCCAGGCTGCCAGTCCCACAGACCAGAACGGGAACTTATGGAGCTTTTTCTGGGCCTGCGCATGGCCACCATGGACCAATCAGTACACACTTCCTCCCCTCCGAAGCACATAAAAACCCTGGACTCAGCCAGACTCAAAGAGACAATGAGACAACTAGCTGAGGCAAGGAGCTACTCCAGGGTCTCCTCTCTGCTTAAAGCTAAGCAGACATCAGCACTACCAGCTGTGGAGCGGAGCTACCCACTCCAGGGTCTGCTCTCTGCTGAGAGGTGAACACTCTATGGGATGACCAGCCTGCAGAGAGAAGCTACCCACTGTGGGTTTCCTCTGAGCTGTTCTATAGCTCAGTAAAGCTCCTCTTCACCTTGCTCACCCTCCCCTTGTCTGCATACCTCATTCTTCCTGGTCATGGGACAAGAATTCAGGACCTCCCTAATGGCAGGGCTGAAAGAGCTACAACACAAATGGGCCAAAACACGCCCCTTGCTCGTCACATTACAGGTGACAAGGAGCGAGGAGAGGAGGAGAGAAGAGCTGCAGCCCTTCAGGGAGCCCAGACCCAGGAGTTCCCAGAACCAGGGTTATGCCACCCTCTTTGGGGTTCAGCGGTTCCTGGCATCTCCAAGCTTCCAGGTACTAGTGCAGGCCATGGAAGCTGCTTGTAGTATGTGTAATCCAGCCGTAGCTTCACAGGGAACCAGCACCCGTGCTAGAGCCTGGAGCTGCTGCCTGCCCCACCACAGCCAGCATCCCTGCCTGTGCATGGTGGCCAGACCCCACACATGCTCACTGACACACCCCTCACCACTGCGCTCACTGACATACCCCTCACTACTCTGCTCACTCTTGGCAGGCATGGGATGCAGGCCAGCAGTGTAAGTCGAGCACAATCTGCCAAGTCGAGTAGGCCTAGTGGGCCCAAGCAAAAGCTGGGCAAAGGCACCCTTGGCCACAGAGGTTTCCAGCTGGTAAAGTGATACCCCAAGAATCTTGTGATAGTGTTAGTCTAAACCCAACTGAGGCATTGTTCCACTTTATAACTTTCATTTAAATGCCTATCATTGCTTCTATTTCTTCCATTCTTATTTTGTATTGAAGACAAATACAATACAGAAGATGTATAATTTCAAAATCAATTAAAAACTGGACTGGATATTAGCACAGATTATGTCAATCAGACCATTTCTGAAAGGGTAGCAGCTAATGAACAGTTAAAAATGCAGGAAAGGAATGGAATGTAACAAATGCTCCCAAGGATGTGGATAAAGTAGAAGCCTCCTACATTGCTGCTGGGAATGTCAAATAGTGCAGCATTGTGGGAGACCATGGGCTGTTCCTCAAAAAGCTAAACAGAGAATCACCACATGGCCTGGCAATTCCACTCCTTGGCCTGAAAACAAGCATTCATGCAGATAAATCTTACATCAACATTCACTCCAGCATTACCCACAATAGCAGCAATAATCCAAGTGTCTATTAACAGATGAATGAATAAACAAAATGTGGTGTATCTGTATAATGGAATATTATTCGGCCGTAAAAAAGAATGAAAGCCTGACACATGCTACAACCTGGATTAACCCAGAAGACATATGTTAAGTGAAATAAGCCAGAAACAAAACGACAAATACTGTGCCTAGAAATTGGCACCTAGAAATGTATATGAGGCACCTAGAAATTGGCAAATAAGACAGAAAGTAGAACTTTCTGTTAAAAGTGGGGGAAATAGAGAGTTATTGTTTAAGGGGTATAGAGTTTCTGTCTGGAATAATGAAAAAGTTCTAGATGGTGGTGGTGGTTGCAAACCAATGTGAATATACTTAACGCCAAAGAAGCATACACTTGAAAATAGTAAAAAAGGAATATTTTATGTTATATATGTTTTACCACACAAAATGACAACATTCCAAAAATAATTTATCTTCAGCCAAAAAAAAAATGTAAGAAAGAAAGAGAATACTAATTAACACCTTTTGACAAGGTTTTCCCTGTCAAAATCACTAAGCAAAGCCAGCACAATATATGAACAGCAGAGTGTGCACTGCTCTTTGATGGCATACCAGAAGTCATGGAGGAATTCTGGCTAAAGTAAATGGTTCTGATTAGTACTTCACTTCAAAAAAATACAAAAATAAGGAAGCTGTATCCTTAAAAAATATATATATGTATATGTATGTGTATGTATGTGTGTGTGTGTGTGTGTATATATATATATATATGTTGAACTGCTGGACCTAGAGATAGGTAACTCCATCTCCTTTCCCCACCTTGGGTAAGAGCCTGCCTGGTTCTTGGTTTGCAATTTAGGTCAGTATCTTACCCTGAATGTCTGCTCCATTTTCTCCCTGTGGGAAACCTGATCCAGAGTGCCATCTGTCTGACTCCTTTTCAGACCTGTTGTGATATCAGGGACGTTGCTGAAATCTGCACGAAAAATGACAAAAACGTACATGAGTTTGGTCATTTGCAGAGAATAATAACGCCTGGTTTAAAGGCTCAGATGGAGAAAGGAAAGAAGAAAACAACCTAGGAGGCAGTACAGAGCCGTCCTGAATAACACTGAGGTTACAATTATGCACACAGATGGTCTTCTGAAACAGATCTAGGCTCTTGCTAATTGAAAAGGCAACATCTGCCTGCTTTGGTCAAAAGAGACCAATCAAAATAATGACTTAAATGCCTTGTCACTCTTCTCATTGTTGTGTAAACTATACTTCCCTAAGCTCTGGTCTTGAGTAATTTATTTGGACCTACAATCAAACAGCAACAATTTTGTTGGTATTTCCCTATTGTTGGCTAAGGGAAGGCAAAATTACCAGGGAATCTTGGGAAACCAATGACGGAATATTATACTTATTACAATCTACAACTTGCTCATTTACAAGCATGTTTCTTTGGCTGGCATCAACCACAATTGCATCCTAACTTAAAGGTCCAAGAAGATCAGTAAACCCTTATTAACTTCCAGATTAAAGGCTAAGAAATAATATGGGCCAGGTGTGTGGCTCATGCCTGTAATCTCAGCCCTGTGGGAGGCCAAGGTGGGAGAATCACTTAAGACCAGGAGTTCGAGACCAACCTGGGCAACATAGTGAGACCTTGTCTTTACAAGAAATTAAAAAAAGAAAAAATCAGGCACAGTGGTATGCAGCTATAATCCTAGTTACTTGGAGGGCTGAGGCAGGAGGATTGCTTGAGCCCAGGAGTTCAAGGCTGCAGTGAGCAGTAATCATGCCACTGCACTCCAGTCTGGATGACAGAATGAGACCCTATCGAGAAAGGAAAGAAAAGGAAAGAGGATGGGAAGGAAGGAGAGGGAAGAGGTAGGGAAGGGAGGGGAGGGGGCAATAATTAAAATATAAAAATAATAAAAATAAAAATTTTAAATGTAAGTAAATTAAAAACTAAAACATTAAAAATTTTAAATAAATAATATGAAATAAGTAGAACACATAGTTTTCCAGCCTACAACTGGAAGCACACATCCCATCCTCAGCACTCTTCTCCAATAGAGACAGAAAGACCAGCCTCTATCAAAACAAAACACAAGTTTTCATTGTAATTCTTGTATTTGATAGAATGTCCCCTCAACTAGGTGAAACCAGATGATTTCTGATCCCATTCAGGTCCAAGAACTCAATCTGAGCTGATCTAGGCCCAAGAGGCTTGGATAGACTTGCAAACAAAGAAACTGCCCAGCATGATGGGGGCAGGGAAGATGGTTTCTAGAAAACCTTTAGAAGCTAGGGGAACCCCTGGAGGTTGGCACAGCTGAGACAGAAGAATGCCAGCAGCAGGTTCATGCTGATATTACCAACCACCACACAGGCACTCACATCTAAGATGGGGAAAGGCCTCCGGAAAACATATAATGATCTACAGAATTCTGCAGCTCTAATTTTTTTCTTCCATTTCCTCTTCCAACATCCTAATCTCATCCAGATAAGGACTAGACAGATAATCTCGGTCATACCTCACTGCTGTTGGTTGCAAAGTTAGCCCAGGGAAGGCAGTGCTGACCTGAAAGGCATGAGGCTCCCTGGGGAAATTTTGAGTAGCAATGACAAGCAAGGATACTTGGGCCTGCCTCCTCTAGTCCCCTAATGCCACAACACAGAGGCAGTCCCCTCACCAACAAGCTGACTGCATGGGGATTAAGACGAGACCCTCAACCCCAAGCGACCCACCGCTGTCTTCTAAGACTGCCCCCTTTCTCTGATGTGTATACCTTGGCCTAAGGGAGACCAATTTAGGTAAGTCACAAAAGAACAGCAGCCCTCACTCCTATTGCATCCAGCCTAAGTGCATCTCTCCGTTCCTGCACTCAACACATACTTCTTGAGTAGCAGCTGTTTTCCAGGCACTGTGTGAGCAGCTGCGGATGCAAAAATGAGTGAAATGCTCTCACGGGCTGCTTCTAGTCTGGGGAGAGGCAGTTGGTGAGGGAGGGGCGGACGGAGTGATGAGTGCAACCATGTGTCACAGATGCTATGAGGGAAGTCCACAGGCTGCTGAGTGGGGACACTCAGGAAGCAAGTCAATTCTCCCTGGGCCCTTAAAACACTTCAGAGGAAAGCAGACATGTGAGCAAAGGCTTTATGTCGGCGGAGTATCTATTTGACTTTCAAGCTGAAGATGACAAGGCAGGGTGGGCAGCAGGGAGAGGGGATTCCGGGACCGGAAGCAGCCTGAGTAAAGGCGAATGTTAGGAGGAGCCGGGCACCACCGGGGAACTTGCCGAGTGTGGCTGCACAGAGTGGGGCAGAGATGGAAGACTGTCCTCGATGGACGGATGGATGGAGGACAAGAAAGTCATAGTGACATCACAAGTACAAGGTGTAAGGACCAGAACATCACAGAAGAGAGCAACAGAAAAAAGTAAGGGATGGTTGAGCATTTGAGGAGGTAGATTCCATGGGTCCCCTCTTTGTCATTTATTAGATATAAGAAAATACAGAAAAGAGGCATCGAGGAAGACTGGTTTCTACATTCTAGGTGACTGGGTAGATGGGAAACGCGACAAGGGGAGAACTGGCGATAACAAGCTTAGCTCCCGCAGCGCTGAGTCTGAGACATGTGCGGGCCATGCAGTGGGAGATTTTCAGTGGTCGGGAGTCCAGAGTCTAAAGCTCAGAAAGGTCTTCACAGAGACATGGATTTGGAAGTCATCAGACTATCTCTCCATAGCAGTGAAGCCAAGGGAATGGAGGACATCAAGAGGACCGAGGAGAGAACCATAGAAACATCAGTGCATAAGGGTACGGGAGAGGGTGACCCTCAAGAGAGGTACTTTTCTTTTTATAGAGAAGTAAGCAAGAAGTATAAGGCCATCAAAAAAGAGTCATGTCACAGAAGCCACACAATGTAAAAGTGCTACAGAATCAAATTTGCACTAGTGCTGCCTTTACCTTGAAAATAAGGAGCCCTGGTATTTCCCAAGAGTTACATCAAGTACAGGAAATAGGACACACAATCCACATGCACATTCATGGATGACAGGGATTTCACAGTGCCTGCTGCACATCAGGCATGTACTAAGTACCAGGGATACAAAGATGAACAAGACCTTGCGTCCCACGAAGAACTCAGCTATGGCAAAGGCATAAGGAGCTTTGGAGCCCGAGGTGCCGGATGGATGCTGGTGAAAATAGCACGGCTGATGTCAAAAGCGGGTGCCGAGTGAATCCTGAGTCATCTGAGTCAAACTCTTCACAAGATTTTGGAACTTAAACACTGAAAACTCCCCGAACCACTGCTCGCCTCTTATAAAGGAGACCAAGAGGTACTCATTCACTTAGCGAGAAAGAGACTCGTTTCAGGTAAGCATGAGAAACGGGGCAACGTGTACCTGGTAAGAGAATATTGACCCTTCCCGTCAGAACCCTGCTCACTCCAGGATAAAGGCTTAGCTTTGAATCAGTGAGGCTCCCTTGGGCCCCCTAGAACGTGTTGGGTGCCACCAGGTTCTGAGGCACAGGCTTGGACAGGATGGCCCAAAGGAACCAGCTCCCACTGAGGCGGGCCCTGGGGATCTGAGAAGAGAAGGCAGCTGTGGGCAGTTCCTGAGATCTGCCAAGACAGGAAATCTCAGAGGTGTTCTACTGCTCAAGTTTCCCCCAGGTGGAATGTATCTGGGCATACACAGAGTCCCTGCGGCCACCAGCAATGTGCCAGCACCGTCCTGGACATGACAGAGCACTGGAGAATCCGAGCTGGACAGTGTTCACAGCTGCCATCCCCAGCTCTGGGAGCCTCCACTTTTACCAGGACCTGTATCCCCATAAAAGGAGGGTGCCCTTAGTTTTCTTTAGAGAAGAGACATGAGATAAAAGTACATTCTGGCAGAATAGAAGACTGGCTTTAAAAAGAGTGAAGGCTGGTAAAATCCGAATGCTTATTTACAAAGCTGTTTGAAACAGGCATCCTGTCCTGGGTGCCAAATGCCTATACATAGCCCCCTTATATTCTGCCCACGTCCCGAGCACCAGCTGCTAAAGGGAGTAAATATATCCTGCCCCTCCCAGGCGAAAATCTGGCTTCCCACCTGGGAGAGCCTCATCAGGACATATACAGTGCAACATGTTTTAGGGGCTGTTTGTCCCTATCAGCGAGTAATAAGCACTTGCTTCCTGCCCGCCCTGCACTCAGCATTGTACAGTACAGATGTTCAGACATGCTCCAGAAAAAGCCTCTGGCCAATCTGACTGCAAATCATGAAAAAAAAACAAATTATAAATTCATGTCAAGAGTTATCTATTTGTATCTGGTTAATACACCCTTTTGTCATTCTCATCACATTCCTCATGGAAATTAACCCTTTGGGGCAGAGGTCTAACAATTTGAAAAAATCTAACATTTAGCACAGCCAACAAAAGCTTCTACTTAGCGGAAGAGCTTCTACTTAGCACTTGAGCCGGCAGAGCTGCAACGTCCCAAGTTACAGTCTGGCCCCCTCAATTTGGATCTGTCATTTAATTTATTTACCCCCTAATTCCCATGGGTGCCAGACACTGTGCATCCACTGAGTACAAGGTGCCATGACCAGAGCAGTCACGAGACCAGGCTCAGCCATCTTTCTCCTTTAATCAACATGCTGTGGGCTGGGCGCCATGGCTCACACCTGTAATCGCAGCACTTTAGGAGGTTAAGGGGGGCAGACCACGAGGTCAGGAGATCGAGACCATCCTGGCTAACATGGTGAAACCCCGTCTCTACTAAAAATACAAAAAATTAGCCAGACATGGTGGCGGGCACCTGTAGTCCCAGCTACTCAGGAGGCTGAGGCAGGAGAATCACTTGAACCCGGGAGGCAGAGGTTGCAGTGAGCCGCCATCACACCACTGCACTCCAGCCTGGGCAACAGGGCGAGATTCCATCTCAAAACAAACAAACAAACAAACAAAAAACGATGCTGTGGACAAGGATGACACTCCAGGCAAGCTACCACAGAAAATGCCTGCCTCCCCGCTCTTCTGCACAGCCTATAGCTCCTTACAGACAACTGGGGAACTAATGTGGCTTTAGGTTTGAGACACCTGGTCATTCAGCTTCCTCCTGAACTGTGCATCAGTAACCTGGCCCATTAGCACCACAGTCAGCCAAGCCACTGGCAACCCCAGATCCTTTTACAATGAAAGGGCAAAATTTGTTCAAGGAACATCCTGGGTATCAACTTAAAAACAGAAATATCAGAAAATGTTGAAGTTAAGGTTGCCTCACCCACACAGCTCGTAATCTGAATTCAAAATGTAGTTACATCATTTCCAAATCCAACCTAGCACAGTTAATATGCAAATGTGTGGGTTTTGCCATTTCTTTTTCCTGTTGCCCAGAAAGCACCAATAGATCTAGGTGCTCACTGTGATAGGCTCAAAGGGGAATTCTTTGGAAAGGGGCAGCAATGGGAAGCTTGGGAGAAGGCCTGGCATGCATGATGGTGTCCCTGCCAGCACCCCACCTGCAGCTTAATCCTAAGGAAGCCTGACTCTCCTCAGGCAGCTACATATGGTTCATCTGGCTGATGCCATCCCATAACTCCAGTCTTGCCGGCAGCCTCCTCCCTACTCAACCAGGCAGCAAGAGACTAGGCAACAAAGTTCTCTGTAGTCCCTGGACACCCACCAGGTGGCCACCAGCAGACCCTGGAGACACCAGGCAGCTCCTGATCTTAAGGACAGGTAGGGAAGAGTTCCCCTGCCTTTCCAGCAGCCAGGATGGGGCCTCCTGAGGATAGACAACTGGTTCCTAGAAAAAGTGATCTAAGAACCACTCCACCCCAAAGTCTGAGAGTACCTCCTCAGTTCTCAGGAACAGCAATTAAAGAGAAATTAAATTAAAAATCTCAACATGGTATTAATCTGTAGCCAAAAGCAAGAAATGCAAAGTGACAAGAGAGTATTTGTTTTCTCTTCTTAGGTACAAGATGACTTTTTTTTCTAGAAATTAATAATGGTAGTTGCTATGGTTTGAATGTATTCCCCAGAATTCACGTGTTGGAAGCTTAATCCTCAATGCAGCAGTGTTGGGAGGTAGACTTAGTGGGAGGTGTTGAGGTCATGAGGGCGCTACCCATGACTCATGAATATTAATGCCATGATAAAAAGGGCTCTCAGCAGTGGCTCTGTTCTCTTCCGATGTTTACTCTTCCACCTTCAGCCATGTGAGGACGCAGCAGTGTTAAAGGTGCCATCTTGACCTAATGGCACCTTGATACTGGACTTCCCAGCCTCTAGGACTACGAGCCCATAAATTTGTTTCAAAATTACCCAGTGTGTGGTATTCTTTACAGTAGCGCAAATGAACTAAGACAAGAGTCACGGCATCGGAAAAAGCCATGCTTCAATATGCGGACTAAGGATTCATTTGAAATAGACTAAAAGTATCGGGCATGAGAATGAAAACTGTTTTTCAAATATGTTTTTCATGCTTCAAAGCATATATTATAGTACACTGATTTTTAATACTCTCATCTCCAAAGGGTCCTTTTTGACAGTACATACTTTTACTATCCTGAAATAAAAATCATTCTTAATATAATCTACCTCCATACATAGTTTCTTCAAAAGCAATATACTACCCTAAAAATAACACAAAAAGAAAAATAAATGGAAAGTAATTTATAATTAAAAACCATGTGTTTGAATACTTTGTTTGAATCATACTCCATATGTAAATGGCAGCAGAACCTCTCTAAAAGCCGTGAGGAAGCTGTCAGCCACTGGCTCTACAGGCTTTGTCCCAAGCTTCACCACAGACCAATGCAGAGTGTGCCTTAGTGGTATGACCATCAGTGACGTGATTTTCCAAAATGGCAAAACTCTTGGCAAAGTTCTGAGCAAAACAAAGGACGTACTTCCCTTTTTTATTGGGTTGCCATCTTCCCAGAAAATCCAAGTACCCTATAGCTGTGGGGAAAAAATAATTTGCATTTCTTTGTAAAATGGAGGTAATTCCTAGCTCAGATAATTATATGCATGTTTTTTTCACCTCCACTAAGGTCCAATTGAACAACGTGCAATATATGGGATTAACTTGATCACTGTAGGATGTCCAGCAACCATGTCCCCAACTACCAAATGTCACCATCCCTGGAATCATTATGATAACCAAAAACAGAATCACAAACTTCCAAAATGTCAGCACCACCACTTCTGAGAACTGCCTCTGCCTCTCCCCATGGCCAGGACCTCAACTTTACTTCTAGGAAAATCAAGTGGCATCAGAGGACGCAAAATGCACCCAACCCATAGCATTTTGCACCCTCTGAGTATTAGCCTCCCTCACTTCCCAAAGAAAGATAAAATATACTCACTAAAGCAATTAAAAATATAGCAGCCAGATAATGATGAAGTGTCTTTCAGTGGGACTATCATCTCAGGCTCAAAAAATGTTTTTAGTTGATTAAATCATTAATCCTTAGAAACCCCTTCTGATGTGAAAACTATAGAAGAATAATTTTCTAAGAAGACTGAAAAAAATCTAAAAAATAATGTCAAAGTAGTTACAAGTGAATAATAAATGGTTTAATTAAGTTTTCAACTACATAATCCATTGTGGCACTAGAGTTACACGTCTCTGACATTTAATACTTACATTCTACTATCTACTCACATCCAGATAAAATAATGTACTTTGTTTGAATTATGCTATTAATCTATTTGATTTACTCAGTTTTTCTATTCAGTTTCTCAGAATTTATCCTATACAATTCCATAAACGAAACAGTTGTAGGGAATCAAAGAATTTTAGATCAGAAAAGAAACTCTGAAATTACCTCATTCAATTCCTTCATTTTATGTATCTTTTGTTTTTTAAAAAAGTACAAATGCAATTTTAAGAAAAGATTAAAATTTTGGTAAATCAAAGCTGCCAGCTGAGGCTTAATAGCGTTATGTAAATAGAAAATTAAGCCTTTTTTTCAGTTCTCCAAGCTTCACCCACTATTACAAAACTCTGCATTAATGCTCACAGCCAGTTATCTCAGTACAAAGAGCACATTGAACATTTGCAAAGAACATCTTTGCGAATCTCTCCTTTTATTTTATTTTATTTTATTTTTCTTTGAGACAGAGCCTTGCTCTGTTGCCCAGGCTGGAGTGCAGTGGTGCGAACTCAGCTCACTGCAACCTCTGCTTCCCAGGTGTGATTCTTGCGTCTCAGCCTCCCCGGGAGCTGGGACTATGGGTACACACCACCATACTCGGCTAATTTTTTTTTTTTTTTTTTTTTTTTTTGTATTTTTAGTAGAGACAGGGTTGGTCATATTGACCAGGATGGTCTCAACCTCCTGACCTCAAGTGATCCACGCACCTCAGCCTCCCAAAGTGCTGGGATTATAGACGTGAGCCACCGCACCCAGCCACAATCTCTCCTTTTAAATTTAACTTTGTGGCCAGTGGGGTGATTCATGCCTATAATCCCAGAACTCTGGGAGGCCAAGGCAGGAGGATTGCTTGTGGTCAATAGTTTAAGACCAGCCTGGGCAACATGGAAAGACTCCACCTCTATTTTAAAAAAAAAAGTTATCCAGTATGGTGTTGCACACCTGTAGTCCCAGCCACTCAGGAGGCTGAGGCAGGAGGATCACCAGGAGGTAGAGGCTGCAGTGGCTTGTGATTATGCCGTTGCACTCCAGCCTAGGCGACAGAGTGAGACCTTGCTTTTAAGACAATTTCTTCTAAATAAGTAAATTTAAATTTGTAAACTTTATATAGCAATGTATATATTTAAGTAACACAGATAGTCCTAAATTTTACTCATACTTTACTTTAAAGTGCAGTGGTTTGTGACGTCTTTCATTAATGACATCAGCTGTACTGTGCCATCCAGGCAAATATTTCTGATCATCAGTCAGTGAAAGAGAATGAAAACAAAGCATTTAAATAAAATAACAGAAATAACTGAGAGAAAAAAAATAACTCTTGAGTGACCACATTCAAAGGTGAGTCAGGTCCTAAACTGCACCATTAACAAAGAGATCACCATTTATTATTACCTACTCTTCATATAGATAAAATCGGTCTTCTTTTCTGACCATATCTGGGGCTTTGCATTTTTTTATCATTATGACTCGTGTCAGGGAAATTCAAAGCAGCAATTTGAATGTTATTAAGCTTGCAAAGAAATAAATTCTATTATAGCATAAATACTGTGCTAGAAAGATAAATATTTCATAAATCTTCCAAGTCCATTTAACCTGAGGTCACATTCCAATTGGTGATGTTTTTGACAATGCAAGCTAACACCAGCAACAGAGAGTGGTAAAGTAAATGCTGGTGGTAAATGTTTCTTAATAGCAGGCTGCCAGGATCTGATTCAACTGTCTTGTGATAAATGTCCTTACAGTGGGAAAGAATACTTAAAGGAACAGGAACATGGCGGATGTTCTCACAGTAGAAAGGTGCTGCCACAGCCACCTCCACACTGACGGCAACACTCCTGAGAACAATGAAAAAGAGTGTTTAGATGTACCCACATCCTCCTTTGCCAAGAAGGCTACGGCAGTGACTGAGGCAGCGTGCTTAACCCAAAGAAAGAAGGTGCAGTGCCTCCCATGGGGTTTTATCAGAGCCCCAACGAAAAATACACCGTCAATGATGAGAGAGATCTTCAACCAAGGTTTTGGTACTGCAAGGAAACAGACACCCACTAGCACTGGTAGGACACCCAAAAGCCACACTCACTTACCTTCAGAAGCATGTAACAGACAATACTGCATTTCAAACACTCAAAGAATTTTAACAAAGTTGAATTTCAGTTCAAAGCCCTTAGGAACTACTTAGCTGGAGCTCTATTTAAGGACTTTGAGAAGAAACCTAGAAAAAAGTACACATGAGATTCTATTAGAGAAAGTTGCTACGGAAAAAAGAAAATTTGAGGAAACTTTTCAGTAAGTGCTATGGTTCTCTTGGATTAAAAGAAGGTGAAATTGAATATTATTCAGCCATAAAAAGGAATGAAGGATTGATTCATGCTACAACATGGATGAACCCTGAAAACATTATGCTAAGTGAAAGGAGCCAGGCACGACAGGTTACACATTGTATTTTAATTTTTATATGAAATGCCCAGAATAGGTAAATCCACAGAAACAGAAAGTAGATTCATAGCTGCCAGGAGCTGGGGTTGGGGAATGGAGGATGAGGAGTGACTTCATTTTTTTTTTTTTTTTACTTTATTTTTGAGACGGAGTCTCGCTCTGTCACCAGGCTGGAGTGCAGTGGCACGATCTTGGCTCACTGCAACTTCTGCCTCCCGGGTTCAGGTGATTTTCCTGCCTCAGCCTCCCAAGTAGCTGGGACTACAGATGCACACCACCACGCCCAGCTAGTTTTTGTATTTTTAGTAAAGATGGGGTTTCACCATGTTGACCTTGTGATCTGCCTGCCTAGGCCTCCCAAAGTGCTGGGATTACAGGCGTGGGCCACCGCGCCCGGCCCGAGGAGTGACTTCTGATGGGTGTGAGTCTTCTTTTTTGAGGGGATAAAACTGTTGTGGAATTAGACAGTAGTGATGGTTGCACAATTTTGTGAATATACTAAAAACCACTTAATGGCACACTGTAAAAGGTAAATTGTATAGTATGTTAATTCTATTCAGTTTTTAAAAAAGAAGATAAGGAAGTCAGGGTAGATATTCCAGGGCAGAAGTTAGAATTAACAGCAAAACTCCACCATAAGAGGGTTCCAAAGAACTAAATCACAGGAAATATCTGGTCACATGATTGCAAGGTTAATGAAAAGCTGTATGAACCATCAAAAAAGGAACAAGAACAGATAGTGAAGCTATGACCACAAACAGCTGACCTTTCCCTGAACTGAGAAACTCCCAGATAATTACGAGAACTTTCTGATTGTCAGTCCCAACCCCCCGATAAGAATCCAGATAAGACAAGGGCTATCAGCAATCCGGTCACATCTAAATTTGCTTTACTGCAAGGCGAATTATAACTGGGTTTTACTCTATGAATATTAATAGATAAATCTTTAAAAGGAAAAAAAAAGCAGTTAAAATCCAGGCATTTTTCCCTACATGAAAGGAAAAACGGGAAGACACAGTTCTATCTGTATGTGCCACTGACTATGACCTCGTCCAAAGCACCAGAGGCTTGATGTGTCTCTATACCTTGATTTACCCAGCTGTGAAAGTAAAACGATAATAACACGTCTCTGCTCCATCAGGGTGATGTGAGGAATAATTAATGTTTTTAAGGTTCTTTGTGATCTTTATATTGAGACAGCCTGCCATTATTATGAAGGCTTAACAAACACGTTCTCTACTGCAGTCAAGACCTGACTCTATTTAAGGAGGGAATGAGACTGGCTGCAAAACCAAAATGGAATGTTTGATCCATTACTTTGCTTTTTTCAGTCCATAAAATTTTGGAGGAAATGTACACTCCTGTAGTCCTTACATTGTCACTTCAATCACATTAAATACAAGAATTTTAGAGAGAGAAGGAAAACATTTTAAACTATTTTGCCTGATCCCTTGTTTTAAGAGTCAAGAAAATAGTTATAGTAACCTGCCCAAGGTCACAGATGACAAAGCCAGGAACTAGAATCCATTTGAGACTTTATTTGAGACCCATAGTCTTTTACAAATGTTACTATCCCCAAATTAAAACAACTCACTGTCACTATTGGCCTATACTGGTGATAATAGAAGTTACTGTTCTTAGGCTGGGCACGTTGGCTTACACCTGTAATCCCAGCACTTTGGGAGGACGAGGTGGGCAGATAACCTGAGGTCAGGAGTTCGAGACCAGCCTAGCTAACATGATGAAACCCTGTCTCTATTTTAAAAATACAAAAATTATCTGGGGGTAGTGGTACATGCCTGTAGTCCCAGCTACATAGGAGGCTGAGGCAGAAGAATCACTTGAACCTGGGAGGCAGAGGTCGCAGTGAGCTGAGATCGCACCATTTGTCTGGGTGACAAAGCGAGACTCCATCTCAAAAAAATTTTTTTAATTAAAAAAAAAAAAAGAAGTTACTGTTCTTTGTTAGTTGTGGTTTTGGTTTAGCTGGCAAATTAACTGTCATGGACACCAATTAGCCCATTAAAACTGAAGAACAGCACAGACGTGGGCCAGCAGCTAGGCTCCGTGGACTCCCAGGACATACAGCAGGACTCCAGAGCTGGGGCATGTGGTTCTCCACCACCACAGCTATGGGCCATCCCAGGGTGCCCTCCACTCATGTGCCAGTGATGGAGACCTCGGCTCAAGAAAGTCTCGGCACCATTCCCTTGCATCAGATTTATAAAGAAGAAATCTTGGAAGCCTCAAGATGTGTTCCAAGGATTCCTTTTACCCCCCATAATCCATTCTCAAGAACGTTGCCTTAACTTTCATTAAGAGATTTCTAACAACCTTCCTTTCACTCAATAGCTATTTACTCAATGCCTGCTATTTTTATCAAGAATTGTGCTGGCTGCTGTGTCTGAAACATCCTTTATACTCTTCAAAGTCCCTGTTTTCAAGGGATTGTCAGCAGTAGGTTAATTAGGACAGGCACACAGAGAGCTATATTGCAAGGCAACTTCCATATCAGGAATACAGACAAAATGTTTTCAGAGTTCAAAAGAGAAAGAGCCCACGATATCACCAGTGCAACATGCAAGCAGCCCCATACTTCTCACAGACTACAATTGTAAAAGAGAAGCATGAAAGGTGAGTATTTAGGTTCTGTGAACTTCTACTCCCAAAGATCCCAAAAAATGATAACACTTCTATTTATGCCGCACCTTTTAAATATACCTAGAACATGCATTAATTTTCTCCTCTTTCCCCAGTGAACACATACTGACTTACTCAGTGATATGGTTTGGCTGTGTTCCCACCCAAATCTCATCTTGAATTGTAGTTCCCATAATCCCCACCTGTCCTGGGAGGGACCCACTGGGAGGTAATTGAATCATGGGCATGGTTACTTCCATGATGTTCTGGTGATAGTGAGTTCAAACGAAATCTGATGGTTTCATGAGGGGCTTTCCCCCTTTTGGTCGGCACTTCTGCTTGCCACTGCCACGTGAAGAAGGATGTGTTTGCTTCCCCTTCCACCGTGATTGTAAGTTTCCTGAGGCCTCCCCAGCCCGGTGGAACTGTGAGTCAATTAAACCTTTCTTATAGAAATTACTCAGTCTCAGGTATGTCTTTATTAGCAGCATGAGAATAGACTAATACAGTCAAGGTCAAAGAACATCCACATGGAGCTAAAGTCTTGCTGGCTGGACACACCCGGTGACTGGCATTTTGGAGTCATGGGTATTAAGGTTAGGAAAGCTAGGCTTCTTATCACCATTTTCAGTCCCCATTTTTCCTCAATTATTTGTATAAAATAATGACAAAATTCAACAAATGTTCAAATAATGTTGCTAATACTGCTATGCAAAGATGCCTAAACTTCACAAAAGAATGACATGGCCATTCATCAACTGAAACATGAAAGAATTAGATTCACAAATGGCAATTTAGGAGAAAATAACTAGTGTTTGGGAAGAAAAATGTTAAAATGTGGAGAATCACATGTTGTTTCATTCAGCAGTTTCCAAGTGCTTCACTGGGAAGTCTAGATTTGGTAGCAAGCCCACTGGGAGACTTCTGGAAGGAGGGGGCATCCTGCCACTCTAGAAAGTGTGGAACAGCACCTGCTCATCCCCCAGGGCAGCTGGCCAGAGCTCCTAGCAGAAGATACACAATAATTTTGCTAACAATTTCACATGCTTTTTTCCAAATAATCTTTTCCAGAGCTACCAACAAGTAACAAAATGGGATAATTTGAACTTTGTCACATTTTCCCATGACATGTTAAAGATGTTAACAGCCAAAAGCAAGAAAAGATAAAAGATAAATAGATTTATATGAGACTGGATAATTTATAAATAATCATAGCTGAGTATGGTAAGGCAGAAATAAATTTATGAGCTACAACAGATCACAACTAAATTGTCTGAAATGAAAGGAATTGATGTGCTACAATTTGTATTTCAAAGCCTATTGATTTCTTCTCCTATAAACAAATATGTGTTTTCCTTACCCTATGAGTCGACATCTTTAAATTACAGGTAACATGTCACTCAAATTTCCTCTCTTTCTCTTTATGTTGCTAATTTTGACAAATTTAATGGAATTTTCTAGATAGGTTTTCACTGTAAATTCATTTACCATTTAGAGCATCTTCTAGATAAGGTTATTAAGATTCCCAATCATAGAGTAACCCCCAACATCATCCAATCGAGAGAAAAGACCAATGCCTTTTAAAATTTCCCCCCTTTCTCTTTCTGTTGTTAATTTTGATGCCTCTTGTGGAATTTTATTGATCGGTTTTCATCTCAAAACGGTTTTGGAAGCAGGTGAAATATTCAACATGAACAGAGGTTAAACACAAGGAGTTCCTAAACCAACTCCTCATCTTTCCCCAGAGCTGCTCCACACTCATCTTCCTATTTTAACTGATGGAAACTCCAACCTTCCAGATGCTCAGGCCAAAACCTGGGGGTCACCCCTGATCCCTCTCCTTCCAGTCTCTGGCCAAGCTCTGTTGGCTCTACTGCCACTGCCACCACCCCAAGCAGACCCCACCCCCTCACCTCTCTCCAGGGTGATAGCAAAGCCTCTGTTCCACCACTGCCTCCCTTGAGTCTGTTTTCAACAACACTGAGGGATCCTTACCAATCACTCGTCAGATCATGTCACTTCTCTGCTCAAACGTAGGCAACGGCTCTTCCCTTCCCTCCAATAAATGGACCTCACAATGGTCTTTGAGGCCAGCCTGATCTGGCCTGATTGGGCCTCACACTTCCTCTGGGCCTCACCTCTCACTGCTCTGCTCTTCCCTTGCCCTTCCAGGCACACCTGCCGAAAAACAGGCCACATCAAGGCACGTGTGATTGTTCCCTCAGCCTGGAAGGCTTTGACCCCTGACGGCCACGTGGCCCCATCCTTGACCTCCCACAAGCCTATGCTCCTAGGTGCCCATTGTTCCAGCCTGCCCTGTGCACAACTGCAACCAGCCTGGTCCCTACTCCCCATCCCTCCCATCCTGATCAATTTTCATTCCATAACACTTATCATCTGTGAGTACATTACATAACTTATTAATTGTGAAGTTCCTGCTTACTCTGTATGTCCACACACTAAAATACAAGTAAGCTCCATGTGGGCAAGGAGGCTTTTTTACCTACTGTGTTCCTGTTTATCTCTAGCACTCCTAGATCAGCGCCTGATACAATAGGCAGTAACTAAATATTTGTTAAACCAAAGAAAAGTAAAATGAGAGAAAAATATTTTTCTCCAGAGATCACTGGTTTCTTAGCTTGGCCTCAGTGTGTTCTTCACAGGTGATGGGTACCTAACATGGGGTAAAAAATTGCAAATCTCATGTCATGGACCTAATTTACGTGCCTAAATTCCGGATTGAGTATGGAAGTTCATCTCCCACCTTGAAGGCAAAAAATTCTCAAATTATTTGCACCCAGATTCAACCTCAAGGTATAAACAAAGCCACAGCTCCCTTCTTACCTACAAGTTTTATTTTGCACACTTCAAATAAGCCACATTTTAGATATGACATAAGCCTTAGAATCTTGTTGAAAAATAAAGTTAATGTTTGTATTAATCCATTCTCACGTTGCTAATGAAGACAAACCGGAGACTGGGTAATATATAAAATAAAGAGGTTTAATTGACTCACAGTTCCGCAGAGCTGGGGAGGCCTTAGGAAACTTACAATCATGGTGAAAGGAGACGCAAACATGTCTTTCTTCACATGGTGGCAGCAAGAAGAATCAGTGCCCAGCAAAGGGGGAAGCCCCTTATAAAATGATCAAATCTCATGAGAACTCACTCACTATCATGAGAACAGCATGGGGGAACCTGCCCCCATAATTCAATTATCTCTACCATGACACGTGGGGATTAAGAGAACTATAATTCAAGATGAGATTTGGGTGGGGACACAGCCAAACCATGTCAATGTTGAAATGTTTAAAGTGGAAGACCTGGGGTTTTCTTCTTTTTCATACTCTGAGTCCTGTTGTTCCTATATCCTCTACTCATCTGTTCAAATGTTCAAGCAAATATTTGTTGAATGTCTCTACTTATGTGCCCAGGGATTTATTGCTGTCAAATACAAGACAGAGTCCCTGTAAAAAAAAAAGGAGGACAGAGTATTGCCTGCTACCTATGTGCTCTGAGGGAGGGAAGGGCAGGGACTGCCTGCCACACTGTGCCACCCACCTCTCAGCCCATTGCTGCCTGGCCACCATTCATCATCTCTTAGGGGACTAGCAGCAGCTGCAACGCGCTTCCCTGGCTGGCACTGGGGCTGCCTGTTTTTCTAACCTACAAATCTGACCCACCACACCCTGATCATCTTTTCCCTGTGGATCTTTACATCCAGGCTTCTCACAGCTCCCTGGACCCTTTGCCAACTGGCCCCCTCACCTGTCTCACCCTACCTTCTCCTCTTCTCCATTTGCACCTGAGTCTCCAACCGTCTGAGTTACTCACACACCTCCCCAGAGCTAGACAGCCCTGGCCTCCTCCCAGCTTCTCTGCACCTGGAATGCTCTATGCCCCCTCATCTACTTTCTCATTCTCTAGGGGTTAACACAGGTGAGACCCTCCCTGGAGAGTAGCCCTGATTAACCTGGAACACGAGTTTTCTGCTCCTCTGTGTTGCTGCTCTGTATGTATCGGAACAGCCCTTCTCCAGGTGTGGTCTGTAGAGGGGTCACTGAGACCCTTCCAAGGAGTCCACAAGTTGAAAATTATTTTCTGAAAAATGTCAAATGGCATTTGCCTTTTCCTTTCTGAGGACATGTGCACTGATGGTGCAAAGGATCTGCTGCTGTCTCAGCACAAACAAGGCAGGAACACCAAACTGCGCTCAGCACTATCAGGCTCTTCATTGCCACACTCTTACATTTAAAAACGCGCCAGTTTCACTTAAGAATGTCCTCAATGGAGCAGCAAAAATTGGTAATTGTCCTAAATCTCCACCCTTGGAATCTGTTCAGGAAGCACACTTACAACTCACCAGCTCCATACCCAAGCACAATCGTAGCATTGAGGAAAAACATACGTACAACTGTGTTGGGAGCTGAACTAACTGCTTTTTTTCAAGAACCACAATTTTTATTTGGAAAATAAAGGTGAGAAAAAAACATTTTCTTTAAAAGGAACAAAATGAGCCTGACAGTATTGGTAGATATAATTCAAACTGTCCAACAAAAATCAGAATCTTGGAAAATTTGTATCTGACACCATGAGCTTCCCAATACTTTTCCAATGAGATCTGAGTGTAATTTTTTTTTTTTTTTTTGAGACAAGGTCTCGCTCTGTCACCCAGGCTGAGTGGAGTGGCACAATCATAGCTCCCTGAAGACTCAACCTCCTAGGCTCAAGCAATCCTCCCACCTCAGCCTCCCCAGTAGCTGGGACTATAGGCACAAGCCACCATGCCCAGCTAATTTTTTATTTTTTGTGGAGATAGGATCTCACTACAGTGCCCAGGTTGGTCTCGATCTCCTGGCCTCAAGCCATCCTCCTGCCTCAGCCTCCCAAAATCCTGGGATTATAGGTGTGAGCCACTATGACTAGTCTGAAAGTGATTTTTAACACTGTGAAATGAAATGTCCACATTTGGAAGATCTACATAACTTAGTGATCCCATATTTCCAAATAAACAAGGCATGTTATGAAATCATGCATGAGTAAAAGATCTATTCCAAGTGCAAGACAGGCCAATGAATTTTAATGACACCAAATAAGAAAACTCCACCAATAATGCCTCAGGTTCCACATTGCAACTAACGTTGAAGAAATGGCCACTTGTTGAGTTTTGGGGCACTATGAAAGAATATCCACAGTTGTCTGAAAGGAGTATCAAAATACTCCTCCCTTTTCCAACTACATTTATCTGTATAAGAATGAATTTTCTTTAAATAACTTCCACCAAAGCAATACACTGCAACAGACTGAATGCAGATGCTGATATGAGAATCTAGCTTTCTTCTATTAAGATGCACATTAAAGAAATTTGCAAAAATGTAAAATAAGGCTACTCTTCTAAGTTTTTTTTTTTATTTTTGGTTTGAGGAGACATTTCATTAAAAGTATGTTTATTGTGTTTACATAAAAATGGATCCACTATTGTTATGTTAAAATAAACAAACATTTTGGACATTTCTCAGTTTACATTTCTAATACAGTCATTATCAATAGATATAGATGTAGCCCGCATAACTAAAGCTCTTTGGGGCCCTCAATAATTTGTAATAGTAAAGGGTCCAGAAAGAGATCGACATGTCCGAGAACTGTAAAACCAATGACAATGGTGGAGTATGACCGCTGTCTGTACACACGTCTGCCTCCAGACCGTAGCACCCCGAATACCAGAACTGTGGTTTTTTTCATGTTTGTATTTCTGCCATCAAACATGGTGCTTGACACGTAAACTCAGTTTATTACCTTACAGTTCTGAAATCTGAAGACTAAGGCCACAGGGCTGTATTCTATCTGTAGGCTCTAAGGGAGGACTCTTTCCATCCCTTTTCCAAATTCTAGAGGCTGCCTGCTTTCCTTGGCTTGTGGCTGCCACCTCTCTCCCTCCCTTATCACATTTACTCCTCTGATTCTGACCCTCCTCCCTCCAATAAGGACCCCTGTGATTACACTGGGCCCCCTACATAATCCATGAAAATCCATCCCCCATCTCAAGATAATTAACTTATTCACATCTTCAAAGTATTTTGAAATTTAAAATCTCTTTTGCCATATTCACAGGTTCTGGGGATTCGAATGTGGACATGTTTGGGATGGGCCATTATTCTGTCCACCATAGCCATGTACAAAGGCAATGGAATAAAAACAAGGCAGAAAAATACCCCACTATTTTCCCCAATTTTTGTTGTTCTTGTTGTTGTTTTTTATGAGACAGAGTCTCGATCTGTCATCCAGTCTGGAATGCAGTGGCACAATCTTGGCTCACTACAACCTCCACCTCCTAGGTTCAAGCGATTCTCCTGCCTCAGCCTCCCAAGTGATAGCCTGAACTACAGGTGTGTGCCACCACACCCAGCTAATTTTTGTATTTTTAATAAAGACAGGATTTCACCATGTTGCGCAGGCTGGTCTTGAACTCCTGAGCTCAAATGATCAACCTGACTCAGCCTCCCAAAGTCCTGGGATTACAGACGTGAGCTACCACACCCAGCCAATTTTCCTCAATATTTAGAATTCTTCAGGCCAGGATGAGAAAGAAACGAAGAACAATGATGACCTCTGGAAGAGACACTGCATGGCTAAGAACTGGGTAGGAGGAATGTATCTATATATTCAACAAACACTTACATGGCCTTTACTATGTGCCAGGCAGTATCTAGTGCTTTCCAAATATTAGTCCGTTGCTCCCACAAAAATCCTAGACCATTTTACAGTTGCAAAAACTAAGCTTTCGGGTTAAGTGACTTGCCCAAGGTCATACAACTAGTGAGTAGGAGAGGCTGGAGCCAGGACCTGAACCAGGTCATCAGATGGTGTCCATGCTCTTCACCACTGCCTGATGTAGCTTGGGGGACTTAGCTGTCACTGTTTACCCTTCTACACTGCTGGCATTTCGTACCATGCACATGCATTACCAATCTGAAAAAGTGAAGATAGTGTCACAATACAGTTATCTCTAAACATGAGAGTAGGAAGAAGATTATCACACTTGGTCCTTCCCAATGATCTCACTTCCTTCATAGGCAGGAATAAATATAATTCACTTTCAAGCCCCTTACAAAAGAAGGGGAAAAAAATAGAAACACAAACAAGCACCATTTGGCAGCCAGTACTCATAACACCGACAGGAAAGTGAGATCTTTTTTTTTTTTTTTCCTTATGTAACAGGCTGTAAAGTTTCCTCTCCTCAGCAGCCAATGGTTTCATAGAACTACTGCTTCAGAGAGAGTTGGCTCACTCTGCCTTCATAGGAGACCTGCCTGGCATCCCAAGCTCTCAAATGTCTATCAAAAGTGGCAGAGCCAACACATATTTCACACAGTGTGCTTCAGAGAACTTCTGTAGACTTTTATCTGAAAGATGTATTTATATTTAATGTTCAGAGAGAAAAGCCAAGATTGATTTTTACTCAAAATGCTGGGAACGTTTATTTAACAGTTCTCCTCCTGACCCTCATACTGCCTGGTCCTCTTTGTCATGGGCTGTCCCCTCCCCACCAGCTGCCCCTGTCACAGGCCAGCAGGGTGTTATTCCATCTACCTCACCCCTAAAGGGGACCGGTGAGGACCACACTTTAGTGGAGATGGCTTCCCAATGCTGAGGAAGACTTAGGTTTTACAGAGAACATATGGGTGTTCCTTTATTCACTCTTTACTCTAAAACATTTGAGTATTTATTTTATAAGGGACTTCTGATCATTCAACACAACAATACTCTTAAGATCCAAAGGAATGAAGCCAGAGTGGTGGAATGAGAGAGGTGACAGGCAGGGGCAAGCTTTTCAAGTCACACACACTCCAGTGGCCATCAAATGAGCAGATAAGTTCTCCATATTTTATAGAAGGCGGGGGAAGTAGTAATACAATACTCATTAGTTAGTTAATTAGCTAGTAGGTTTTTCAGATGCATACAATGATATGTTATAAATTCCTGGAATTCAGTGTTTTCTACAATCTGGTCCCAATAGACTTTCCAACCTTTCTTCCCGTGACCTCTACATGCAGCCTCTGTCTTCCAGCTTGCTTGCTCTATGTGAAATGCCCTTCACTCCACCGCCACCACACACCTCCAGGTCCACGGCCTGTCCATCTGCAGTGCTGAGATCAAGCACAAACCCCTTCAGAAACTGTCCTCTGACGCTGATAATGAGAGCCCTGTGCCTTGCTTCTGAGTGCCTTTGCTCTTGTAAAACAGAAAAATTAGTGGGAATCCCACCTCTGACCTCTAATTCTCTTCATTGCAAATGTTTGTTTTCTTTGGAGCCAGGAATTATTTACAAGTATTTTCCAATTCAACCATGAGCTTCTTGAGAGTATGAAATAATGTGTAATTCACCTTTATGTACCTTTGACATTTCACAAAAGGTTATCTGTTAAACGTACAAGTGAATAAATAAACGACTGAGAATAAGAAAAAGAGAATCAAACAAAACTAAGTTTTATAAGGAAATTAGTATCCCAGGATCTTAATTTTTTCCACCACTAACAGAAAACCACACGCTCACTTCCACACTGATGGAAATGAAACCAATCTTCAGCACAGACACAACAAACTCGTAATTCTGAGACCGAAGTTCTGTGTACTGGTAAAGCCAGTATTTCCCAATCAGATTGTTTTCTGATTTAAAACCAAAAAAAAAAAGTACCACTCATCTTTAGGAACACTAATTTTTTTTACATCTGGAAATCTGGGGTGTCAGCCAGCCAGACTCAGTAATAGCAGTTTTACACACAAACAGAGCATTCTCTGAGCTAAATGCTGTTAGTCATCCCAAACAGGCTACGGAAGCCAAAATGCCCTCACTCTCATCAACAGGAAATAAGTGGGTTTGCCACATCAGAGCTGGCTCTATAATTCTTTTCCCTGGTGAGAAGCTATATAATGGACACATACATTCCCAAGAGCAATTCATTCCAAAGAGCAAATTTATATCTAAGTGGCTTCTGGTAGCTTGAGACTCTATACTACTCACAGCAATTTTAAAAAAGAATGATTCAAAGGGGGCGTGGAGGTTAAAAAAGAACCTCAGGCTGCAATTACCTTCATCATCTGGTATGTGTTGGATTTATATCGTCTAAATGGAAGGAAAACATAGGTCTTTTCTATTTTGTCCCCTACTAAATATACCTCCAATCCTAACAAGGTAGGATTAATGGCTGTTTATAGATGGAGAGTTCATTAATGCGACAAGTTCAGTGTTTACATAAAGACTTTGTTCAGAAACTCTATGCCCAATGAGACTTTCTTAAAAGCTGCTGGAATGTTTCAAAAGATGGCAAACACTAGAAAAGGGATTTTCATACATAAATCACAAATACAGCATTAACAGGATCCCAGTATAAACAGGTCTGGCCCGTCCAATCCCTTCAATGGTCACCTTGTTGGCTCTAAAATAACACTGGCCTCTTTGGGGGAATTCCAGTGGTAAAATTAATTCTCTCTATAAAGTTTTTACAGACGATATTTCCGCTCAAGTCAAATACAGCCTATGGACATTTCCTCCGTCCACTGTGAATAACTAGAACAGAAATTTAAGCCCTTCAAGGCAAAATCAAACGGTCATTCATTTCTTAGGAAGCAGAGGAACTTCATACTGAACCCTCATCAATTCTCCATATATTCCTGTCTCTTCTGCTCCTCACAGAGCATCACAGGCATAGTGGAGTGAAGCTGGAAGATCTTTGCTTCCTAGTGTAAATGATTTGCCAAATGGAACATGGTGTCTTCCAAGCATGGACTGAGCAACAAATGAGGTGAGCTAAGAGTCAACTGCCTGCATGCTGAGCACACAAGGAAAGACAATGGTGGAGGTTTGGAACACACGATTCCTAAGAACACACGTGCGCAACAGCAATCATGTACTGGGAACTTTACGCATATTATCTCATTCCATCCTCAAAACCTCAGCATACAGGAAACAGTAAGTCCTACTGCTCCATTTCAGGCCACCTCTTTTAGACTAATGGCCAACGGGCAGCGGGAGTGCTCACACCAGCCCCAGGGCTGCTCTCCAGGCAATGCAGGCTAGAGAGGCTGGCTCTCCAGAGCTGCTTTCCTCACCTGCACAGGTTAAAAATGGGGCTTGCGGCTGGGCGCGGTGGCTCACACGTGTAATCCCAGCACTTCGGGAGGTCGAGGCTGGCAGATCACCTGAGGTCGGGAGTTCGAGACCAGCCTGACCAACATAGAGAAACCTCATCTCTACTAAAAATACAAAATTAGCCAGGCATGGTGGTGCATGACTGTAATCCCAGCTACTCGGGAGGCTGAGGCAGAAGAATCGCTTGAACCAGGAGGTGGAGGTTGCGGTGAGCCGAGACCGCACCATTGCACTCCAGCCTGGGCAACAGGCGCAAAACTCCATCTCAAAAAAACAAAAGCGGGAGAAGCCGGAGGGGGCAGGGGGGAAGAGGGCTTGCACTGCCCCAAGCCTCCTGCAGAAGATGCACCGACAGCAAAACCCTGGAGTCTACATTTTCTTTAAGCTCAGCAGGTTGAGTCCTGGGCACTAGGAAGTTTGAGAGCCATTTTCCTAAACATTATTTGTATCAATGAATGTCAAATACTGCAAGGATGCTTCTTTTCTAGAAAAGCAGAGCCTTAATAGCAACCCACGAGCAACCCCCTAGCTTCCTGGGACCTGCCACTGTGACTAACACCTCTTTCAGTTAAAGATTGATTAGATACAGAGATACAGACAGAGACAGGGTTTCCCTCCCCCACTTGAAACTGATCAAGAGACAAAGGTTAACCAACATAAACTTCAGGACATGACTGAAAGCCCTGAACTCTTGTTTCCAGGGCCCCCCGCCCCCCAACATTTTAAGTGCTCAACAGGGGGCTATAAATATTCCGTTTGGATGGTCAACATAAGCCCAAACAAGTGCTTAAGGCTTTCCTTTTCATCTACCGTCTGATATTCTTATAATTTCTATTTTTAAAAAAACAGGTCTTTCCCAGAGAGCCAACCATTTGGTTTTTATAGCAAGGAAAGGATTGGCTTCTCTGGAAAAGCAAACAGAACTTTCCTTCTTTCCAAGTACATGGTTGCCTTCTAGCAATGCCAAGGGAACATGAAATTTAGGGAGTGGCAGGCTCTCAAATGGCTGGCCACTGCTAAGTTATACTTCAAAGTTGTATTAAAAACTGTTTTTCAAAGTCATTTAAATTTTTTATTTCTGTAAATTTTAACTTTTTTAGTTAAAAAATGGGATTACTGTTTTCTAATTCATTGCAAAAGCAAATCAAGGTAATTTTTAATAAAACAGGAAGCTGCAAAGGAGAGGGAGGAGGAGGAGACGCACGTTTTCAGAATTCCCGCCAAGTAAAACACGGGGCTGAACATGCCACAGGCAGGAACTCCCCCAAGCTCACAGCGTCCACAGGGGCAGGGGAGAAACATCATCCTCTGCATGAGAAAAGTGAGGCTCCGCATCTTCATTCGGGCTCCCCCAAAAGCAGAGTCTGAGCCAAGGACTCGGGTACAGAAGTTTATTTGGAAGGTAACCCTAAGATTCCCAAAGGAGGGGGCAGGGACAGTGAGGCAGGAAGGGCAGGAAGCCCATGGAAGGTGTGAAAGCGAGGATGCTGTGAGCAGCTGGGGCTCATTCCAGGGCCATCTGCAGAGCTGTGTGGACTGCACCTCAGGACTGTTTCCACCAGGGTAAAGAGGCTGGGGTAGTATCCACCAAAGCCCAGAACTCCCTGGGTGAGTCAAAAAACCCATACAGGGCAGCCCTGGACCCGAACCCACGTCTGACTCAAAACCTGTATGCTTGTTACCATGCCACCTCTCAGAGTTTCCACAAACATAGGCTTCTCTTGCCATTCAGATGTTGCCTATGAATGAGAAACCTGGTCTTTTTTCACTTTTACCTTTTAATTTACCCACCTACCCTTATTTTCTTGTCCCCTCAACCTTCAAAATGGAAGACTTCCTTCTGAGATGTTTGCCCACAGGCATTTAACTTCCTTCACAAGCAACGTAACTATCTCAAAAAGAAAAAGAAAAGTCTAAGTTTGTGGTGTCTGGGGAAGGAGTCTGCTGGGGCTGTTTTTTCCAGCACAAGCAACATCACTATGGAACAGCCACCTGGAGCTTAGGAGAGGGGAGGAATGGTAAAGCTCAGGGCAGAGGCGGGTGGGGCGCTACCTGGGAGACTGTCACACGCAGACAGCACAGTCTTGCCAGGACACCAGGAAAGGGTTAGTGGCTCCCACTAGGCTGGTAGTAGAAGAACCTGCAAGGTTCCATCAGGAGGCATGATGTGGACAAGCACCGTGCCTGGCTGGCTAACTAAGCTCTTTGTCCACACAGACATAGGGTATAAAGGATTAGACAGTCCGAATGGCTGCCTAAGATGAGTAATAGAATAGCGGTTTAACAGATCCAGGACTGCCTCTTTATTCTGTTTCCCTGGTAAAAATAAATAAATAAATAAATAAATAAATAAATAAATAAATAAATAAA
>NC_045438.1:56506366-56570760 GCF_002776525.5 Piliocolobus tephrosceles | reverse complement strand
ACCCCGTCTCTACTGAAAATACAAAAATTAGCCAGGTGTGGTGGCATAGTCCTGTAGTCCCAGCTACTTCGGAGGCTGAGGCAAGGGAATCGCTTGAAATCGGGAGGTGGAGGTTGCAGTGAGCCAAGATTGCACCACTGCACTCCAGCCTGGGTGACAGAGAAGAAAGATTCTGTCTCAAAAAAAAATAATAATAAAAAGGTAAATTCGCCCCTTTCTCTGCTTTCTATAGGAATTCATTCCCGCAAGTACCAAATGTATAGCCTTTGTGGTAATTTCTTATTATGATAAAATACATAGAGACATAACACAGGTAGTGAATGTATCCCTCAAGAGTAATGAATCCAACAAATGGACACATGTATGTATTATATGGAATACTCAGACCCATAACAGCAGCCCAGGGTAGCTGAATGATGGCCCTAATATACCCAAGTAATTAATAAGTTCCATCATAATTTTTGTTTTATGACATTCACTTTTATATGCCAATAGTCCATTTAATGGCATTTTAAATTAGAGGAAGGCCCCAAGAGAGGAGGAAAAAGCACGAGATACCTTATTGAATCACAAATCTTACCATCTGATTTTTTAATTCCAAAAATGACCTAATAAACTTCCTTTATAATTAAATCAATCCTAACAACTTCTCTTTGGTGTTTTTCATTCATTTTTGGTAATCATGCAGAGATTTCAATTGGAAATCCATTATCATCGTAATTAAGTATAAAAATTGCTCTGTGCTCTCCCAGGAAAAAGACCCCACACTTGGTCTCCTGTGGAGCTTGACCCAGGCTCTCCAGAGGTATAAAGCAAAACTACTGGTTTTCAGTACCCTAATTTACTTGACTGCAGTGCATGAAATACACATAAATGATAAACTCAAAACTTCAGACCTTCAAATGATTTCCTCATATGGAAGTCTTATCGTGAGAAAAATATGCTGGCACACAGTTTTTCATTTTCACAAAGTTTTAAAATTCATGACCTACATTAAAAGTTTGCTGTTTACTGGCCAGGCACGGTGGCTCATGCCTGTAATCCCAGCACTCGGGGAGACCGAGGCAGGTGGATCACCTGAGGTCAGGAGTTTGAGACCAGTCTCGGCAACATGATGAAGCCCTACCTCTACTAAAAATACAAAAATTAGCCAGGCATGGTGGTACACACCTGTAATCTCAGCTACTCAGGAGGTTGAGGCACGAGAATCTCTTGAACCCAGGAGACAAAGGTTGCAGTGAGCCAAGATCAAGCCACTGCACTCCAGTCTGGGCGACAGAGTGACGCTCTGTCTCAAAAAAATAAAAATAAAAATAAATTCTAAAAAAGAAAGTTTGCTGTTTATTAAGAAAGTAGTACTTAACAAAAGATATAACTGAACTTAAATGCACAGCCTGTTCTAAGAGCCCAACAGATTACTGCAAAATGGCTATGCCTTGGATTCAATCAAGTAAGAAAAATCTTTCCACTATGGCATTTACACAGGATTTCATCTGCCTTCAATCACAGAGCAACTACAAGACTAAACATTATGGGTGATTCTTAAAGAGTCCGTGATGTCTTAAAAATGTTATTTTGTGCAAAAATAATTATTTTCTATTTTCATGAAAGCGCTATAATTACTAAAATGCATGAAATTTTGATAAAATCTACTCCAGTTGGCATCTGTGTTCTTCTAATAAATTAGGAAACATTCTTTGAACAGCTTAAATAATCTGAGTTTGCAAGCAAAATTACAGCCTAAAAATATTGGCTGTTGATACCAGCAGTTAAGAAGGAAGTCAGAACAAAGCCTTACCATTGGCTGTATTCTTTTTAAAGTTATCCAGGAATTCCTCCAGCAGTTGAGACTGGTTAGGAGGGGGTAGCAGACTCTTCTGGTCCCTGGAGAACAGGTCACTGTCTGACCACGATGTACACAGGGTGGCTTTTGTGTCCGGAGGCCGGGCAATCAGAGTGAGTCCGACGCTCTTCTCAGAAAATAGAGCCTCCATCTGCTTGAGGTCAAGATCAGACACAGCTTCCCCATTTAAGGTCATGATCTCATTGCCCTTTCTCAGCCCTGAGAAAAAGGAAGGAGAAACAGAAAAAAAGAGAGAGGGATTACTGTGAGAAATATTTTAAGATGAAAGAAGGCTGCAAACTCAAACCATGTTTGTCGCTTTCTTCAAAGAAAGTGCCAGCCGGGCACAGTGGCAGGTGCCTGTAGTCCCAGCTAATCAGGAGGCAGAGGTGGGAAGATCACTGGAGCCCAGGAGTTTGAGGCCAGCCTGGGGTGATATAGCAAGACTCCGTCTTTTAAATAAGAAAAACAGAAAAGAATTAAAAGGCCAAAATGTATAGTATTTAGATGCCACGAAGAGCAAAACAAATGTTAGCTGTCTCACAGCTACTATTAGAAAAAAACAGTTTGAAAGAGAAACAACTTAAGAACCACTCATTCATTGTTTTTTCTAATATTTTTCTAGTGTTCCCATGTTAACTCTGTTCCATCAGTGTCTGCCTGTCTGTCTCACACTCTCTTCCTCCTTCCCTCTGTCTATATATATGTATACACTTTCTGTCTTTTAAACACACACACATGCTCTATTTATAGGCATATGCACATTTCTTTCTTTTCTCTCTCTCTGTCGTTTTTTTTTTTTTTTTTTTTGAGACGGAGTCTCGCTCGGTTGCCCAGGCTGGAGTGCAGTGGTGCAATCTCGGCTCACTGCAAGCTCCGCCTCCCGGGTTCACACCATTCTCCTGCCTCAACCTCCCGAGTAGCTGAGACTACAGGCGCCCACCACCACTCTCGGCTTTTTTTTTTTTTTTGTATTTTCAGTAGAGACAGGGTTTCACCGTGTTAGCCAGAATGGTCTCGATCTCCCGACCTCGTGATCTGCCCGCCTCGGCCTCCCAAAGTGCTGGGATTAGAGCTGTCAGCCACCGCGCCCGGCTTCTCTCTGTCCTTTTTTATGGAGGCAGGAGTCTCCCTGTATCTCCCAGGCTGGTCTTGGACTCCTGGGCTCAAACAATCCTCCCATATTCCCACCTCAGCCTCCTGAGCAGCTGGGTTTATGGGAGTGAGACGCTGTGTTTGGTCACATTTCCAATTAAACTCTTAGGTTTACTTTCTTTAAAATTCCAGGAGAAACCTTTTTCTGACAAAACTGTATGAAGAAACATTCACTAGCCAGGCTGTATTCCACAGTTGCAAATTAAGAGGGAACAGAGGCACGGTGTGCCACACGGACCTTCCCCATACGCCAGGCCATCGGGAAGGACGTCGCTTATAAATATCCGGCTGAGATGCTGATGCTCATCCACCTGCGCTGTAACTGCAAACCCTAGGAATGAAAATAAAAGGAAAAAGCAAGTCTCAACCCACCATACTCAATTTCTCCAACCACATCGGCAGTATCTCCTTGAACATATTTTCTTGTAAGTACAGTATGTTGAGAAAGTCTAAATTACAACTATTTTGAAAGTACAAATATCTTGCAGGGTCTACCCTGCAAGAAAAATGTCAGATAACAGGCTTAAGAAATATAAAAACAGGCCGGGCGCGGTGGCTCAAGCCTGTAATCCCAACACTTTGGGAGGCCGAGACGGGCGGATCATGAGGTCAGGAGATCAAGACCATCCTGGCTAACACAGTGAAACCCCGTCTCTACTAAAAACTACAAACAACTAGTCGGGTGACGTGGCGGCGCCTGTAGTCCCAGCTACCCGGGAGGCTGAGGCAGGAGAATGGCGTGAACCCGGGAGGCGGAGCTTGCAGTGAGCTGAGATCCAGCCACAGTACTCCAGCCTGGGTGACAGAGCGAGACTCCGTCTCGAAAAAAAAAAAGAAATATAAAAACATAACTTTTATTCAAAAGGTGAGACCATGCAGCCACGTGCATAACAGCATAATTCACAATAGCCAAGAGATGGAAATAACCCAACTGTCTGTCAATGGACGAATGGATAAGCAAAATGTGATCTATGCATACAGTGGAATATCATTCAGTCTTACAAAGGAAAAAGATCTTGGCATATGCTACAATTTGGGTGAACTTAGAGGAGAATATGCTAAGTAAAATAAGCCAGTCACAAATAGACAACACAGTATAATACTATTTATATGAGTAGCTAGAGCAGTCAACTTCAGAGAGGTAGAAAGTATTAATAGAACGGTGGTTGCCAGGGGAATTCCGAGAGATACAAAGTATTAAACTGGTGGTTGCCAGGGGCCAGGGGGAGGACAGTATGAGCAGTTCGTGTTAAATAGGTACAGAGTTCAGTTTTACAAGCTGAAAAGATTTGTAGAGATAGATGATGGTAGCACAACATTGTGAATGTACTTAACATCACAAAACGGTACACCTAAAAGTGGTCAAGACGATAAACTTTATGTTATGTGCCTATTACCACAATTAAAAATTTAGAAACAAATTTAACAGCAAAAAATACTCTTACTGAAATACATGAAATTCAGTTCAATACAACAAATAATTGTTGAGAAACAACTATGGGGTTGAGCATTTTAAGAAGGTGAAAAAAATGCTTGGATGAATACAGTGCTTGCCCTAAATATATAAGATTACATGCAAATCCTAGGGAGACCTTCCCTCTTCTGAATGCATGGCTCCTGACTTAGTGTCGCCCTCTGTGACGCCACAGTGAGGAGCACAGGTTTCAATGTCTTAGTCCCCTAATACGGAGAGTTCTTTGAGGACAGCAAGAATGTCCTGTTCCCCAGGTCTCCTCTGTGACCCCAGCAGAGCCTGGCAGATTATGGTCTCACCAGAGAGTATCTTTGCAAGTGTCTTCATTCACTCATTCCAGTACAAAGGTGAACACAAATGGCAACCACAAAAAGCACAGTGAAGGCCAAGAGGAGGAGAAAAAAGGCCAAGAGGGCTTCAAAGGAAAAACCAACATAACATGGGATCTGGGTGCAGTGGCCCACGCCTATAATCCCAGCACTTTGGGAGGCTGAGGTGGACAGATCACTTGAGTCCAGGAGTTCAAGAGCAGCCTGGCCAACATGGTGAAACCCCGTCTCTACTAAAAATACAAAAATTAGCCAGGTGTAGTGGCAGGTGAGGCACCTGTAATCCCAGCTACTTGGAAGGCTGAGGCAGGGAGAATTGCTTGAACCCAGGAGGCAGAGGTAGCAGTGAGCCAAGATCGTGCCAATGCACTCCAGCTGGAGTGACAGAGCAAGACTCTGTCTCAAAAAAAATAAAAAATAAAAAAATAACATGGGGGTCAGAAAAGATTATACAAATTTTTAAAAAATGAAAGTATCCTAAAAACAACATTTTAACATATTATAAACTTTAATTTATTATTAGTTTGAATCATTTTAAGGAAAATAATCATGTATCAACATATTTTAACGAGGTAAGAAATAGTGTTTCTATGGAAGTATTTACCAATCATTATCTAACCATTGTTTCTATGGATATATTTACCAATTATTATCTAATCAAAGAGAAATGTAGGAAATGATGCTATTAAGTGACTTCAGAAGTACTGACCCTTAATTGTTTTTGTTTTGTTTAGTTTTGAGATGGAATTTCGCTCTTGTCGCCCAGGCTGGAGTGCAATGGTGCGATCTCCGCTTACGGCTCACCGCAACCTCTGCCTCCCGGGTTCAAGCAATTCTCCTGTCTCAGCCTCCCAAGTAGCTGGGATTACAGGCATGTGCCACCATGCCTGGCTAATTTTGTATTTTCAGCAGAGACAGGGTTTCTCTATGTTGGTCAGGCTGGTCTCGAACTCCCAAACTCAGGTGATCTGCCTGCCTTGGCCTCCCAAAGTGCTGGGATTACAGGCGTGAGCCACCATGCCTGGCTGACTCTTAACTGTTAAACTCAGGGAAGAAAGAAGGAAGTAAAGCTAACGTAATCAGATACGGTTTCTTCAAGAAAGTTAGACCCTAAATTGATTCCTGAAGGACAGTAGGATTCATGTCATTAGAGAGGAGGGATGGGGGAAGAAACAGGAAAGAAGGGGAGCATTCCAGGTGGGAAGAGAAAACCAAGAGCAAGGACACTAGAGATGAAAGCAACTGTCGTATGAATCATGAGTTGATCTGCTCAGAGCAGCACCAGCACACAGTACATGGTGTTATTAATCTATATTTTCAAATTCCTATCAATTTTATATTCATTCCATTTAATTACTTTGGCATTTCCCTCTAATACTGATACCTATCTGTGTCACCTGCTAATATCAATAAAGAGAAATGAAGGAAGAGAAAGGAAGTTCAGAAACTACTGTCATATATTCTGAAAACGTGAATGTAAGGGAAAAAAATTAAGTCTAAAGATACTGGGGCAAAGTAGGCAAAGACGAACAACATACCTCCCTGAAAGGGGCATTCCTTACACTTACCAAAGTCACACACACTCCCAGTCTTCGTGAGCTGCACATCATAAACATTTAGTGGAAAGACTTCTATTTCATCATAAACCTGCAAAAGGTGAAAACAACAAAATCAGAGGATTTCATGTTATGATACCTTGAAAAACTACTTTGACACTAATTTTCATACTAAAACAAGAAAGCTATTAAGTTACCGTTTATATAGAGACTGTTTCCAAACTAGGTGCCGAATTTAAACAAAATTTTTCCCAGAAATGACATTTTTCAAAATCAAAAGGCCATGGATGTGGTTCAGTTTCCCTTCCCAAACCTAGTGCACACTGACCTGTTCTTGCATATATTCATATGGTGCAGGGATGCAGTACTCAACATTGTCATCTACTAATTTTCGAAGTTGTAGGCCATAATGGCTGGGTTCCAATTGCCTCATCTATAAAGAAAAAGAAAGTCATTCAGATTGGAAATGCTCTTTCTAAATCCATCATTGGTTAGCAGGCTCATTAAAAATCAAAGTAGAAATCGCTAAAAGAATACCACAAAAAATTTGCTGAATTTAAACCTGTATAAGAGCTCTAATTTAAATATTTGTATGCAGGCCAGGCGCAGTGGTTCACACCTGTAATCCCAGCACTTTGTGAGGTCAAGGCGGGTGGATTACTTGAGGTCAGGAGTTGGAGACCAGCCTAGCCAATACAGCAAAACATTGACTATAGTAAAAATACAAAAATTAGCCAGGTCTAGTGGCACACACCTGTAATACCAGCTACTTGGGAGACTGAGGCAGAAGAAATGATTGAACCCAGGAGGTGGAGGTTGTAGTGAGCTGAGACAGCACCAGTGCACTCCAGCCTGGGTGACAGAGCAAGACTCCATCTCAAATAAATAAATAAATAAATACATGCATACTAGTATGCAAAAAAGTAAAGGGGGACAACTATTTTATTTTTATTTTTTATTTTTTATTTTTTGAGACGGAGTCTCGCTCTGTTGCCCAGGCTGGAGTGCAGAGGCATGATCTTCACTCACTACAAGCGCCTCCTCCCGGGTTCACGCCATTCTCTTGCCTCAGACTTCCGAGTGGCTGGGACTACAGGCGCCCACCACCACGCCCGGTTGATTTTTTGTATTTTTAGTGGAGTCGGGGTTTCACCGTGTTAGCCAGGATAGTCTTGATCTCCTAACCTCGTGATCCGCCCATCTCCGCCTCCCAAAGTGCTGGGATTACAGGCGTGAGCCACCGCGCCCGGCAGACAATTATTTTTAAGAAGGTTTTCTCTGAACACTATTGCTTATGATTAAAGGCAAAAGATGCATTTTTAAGAGATTACAGTAGAACATATCTGATAGTAGAAGAAATCTTACCAGCTCAGCAAATGTCATCTCTTTAGTTAGGTTAAGCCTAACCTTGTTTCTCATTACTAAAATACAGAAATTTGTAAAATGTGAACAAATCTACAGACTTCAGAATTAAGAATGTCCTACTCCAAAAACTTTTCAAAAGGAAAATGTGTACACACACACACACTTATATTTTCTCTCTCATGCATATTTTCAACAGTGAGAAATTTATCTCAGGCATATGCTCTAACTGGGTCAAACTGACCCACTACTTCTTTTTTTTTTTTTTTTTTTTTTTTTTAATTTGAGACGGAGTCTCGCTCTGTCGCCCAGGCTGGAGTGCAGTGGAGCGATCTGGGCTCACTGCAAGCTCCGCCTCCCGGGTTCACGCCATTCTCCTGCCTCAGCCTCCCGAGTAGCTGGGACTACAGGCGTCCCCACCACATCCGGCTAATTTTTTGTATTTTTAGTAGAGACGGGGTTTCACCGTGTCAGCCAGGATGGTCTCGATCTCCTGACTTTGTGATCCGACGCATCGGCCTCTCAAAGTGCTGGGATTATAGGCATGAGCCACCGCGCCTGGCCGACCCACTGCTTCTGATACCCTTTATTACTCAGAAAATTATCAGTTTAAAAGAGGGTAACACTGGTATAGAACATTGTTGGTTTTCTGAATAAAAACGTTACATATGGGAGCAAAAGGAAATTAAGTTCATAAGGATATAAACTACATATAAATGTACAGAATCCTAATGTTTCAAGTCAAAGTGAAAAAACGGGACTAAAATTAAACATTTTTCACATTTACTAAGTGCACATGATTAAGCATTACCAAACTCTATATGCCTTTTTCACCATGTCAACATATTTGATTGTATTTTCTCTGGAAACTTAAAACGATTTAAGCTCTACTACACCACCTGGTGGTCGAAAAGCTTCTGAGCTGATGTTGCTGAATACATTCTCTCTCAGAGGGCCCTCTTTAAGACTTACCATAAACTCCCTTTTCAGATCAGGAATGAAACCCAGTTTGAAAAATGCATAAAACATCATCTTATATTAATCTCCATAAAGCAACTGTGAATATATATCAAGTTTCGTGTTTAATCTGGAGAAATCCGATAAAACTATTTAGGATTAAATTAAATTACCTCAAAGTTTGTGCCGCCTTCTTATAACACACCATCTCTAAGTAACTTAAATAGCAATTGATTTCATAATTATTCTAGATATCAAAGTATACATAGAATTTCAGTAGATTAGCTCAGGTTCTTCATGGAGGTGGGGGATCATGATCTAATAACTCATTCTTCTAAAGAGATCGAGGAATAGAATGCAAATTAATCAATATGCTAATAAATACATTAACTAATAAATATGTTAATATGTTCCCTGGCATGGAAACTGGGCCCTTGAATACCACACGAATTTAGAAGGCATAAGATTGCAACATTACTGATTATTTCTATTCAGAAGTATATTTCTGCAGCAAAATCCATTACCTTGCATGCCAGAGTCAAAATATCTTCTACTCTGTGCTCTGGCTTGATCCCTACAGTAACTCCGTGATTATCCTGAAAGTGGACATAAGTCTGGATTTCCCATGCATTGTCTCGGGGAACACTGTCTACTGTTGAACCATATATATGCAGAAGTTCGTCGACCTGTTTGTAGATGCCAAAAGAAAATGCAGACAAATTTGATTAACAAATGAAGGAAACCACCGGCCAAATGTCCTGTTCATTTATGGAGTATTTAGAGTAAACACTCACACGCTTTACATCACTGGCTTCTCACAGCCCTCTGAGGCCAACAGTGTTTCCTCACTCATTTTATGCAGATGAAACGGCAGCCACGGGAAGTGGAGTGAAAGTCAGTGACTGCCTGTCCTGTGTTCTTTCCACTGTGTCGATTGGCCGCTTATGCCGAGTTAGAACACCACAATCCAGCTGGAAACGGTGGCTCACGTCTGTAATCCCAGCACTTTGGGAGGCCAAGGCGGGCAGATCACCTGAGGTCAGGAGTTCGAGACCAGCCTGGCCAACATGGTGAAACAGCGTCTCTACTAAAAATACAAAAATTAGCCAGGCGTGGTGATATGCACCTGTAGTCCCAGCTACTTGGGAAGCTGAGGCAGGAGAATCGCTTGAACCTGGGAGGCAGAGGTTGCAGTGAGCCGAGATCGCGCCACTGCACTCCAGCCTGGGCAACAGAGTAAGAGTCTGTCTCAAAAAATAAAAAAAGAACACTGCAGTCCATGTAAGGACTGCTGATTATCCACGCTTACTACTCTGGAATCATGGTTGAGAACGGCCACTGTGAAGCCTGCATCTAAGCCATAATCCCTCTCCGACCTTCCACTAAATTCCAGACACACCTTGTCCATGGCCACTGACATCTGCCTGCCATCCTAACCCTGAACTGCACTTAATCCAAGCATGAACTTTCTCTTCTAAGTCTACCTGGTTTTTTTTGTCTTTGCTTCTTCTTTTTAATTTTAGCCTAACTCATCACTGACAGAAATCTATTTGTTCCTTAAAATTAACCTATAGTCCTGATAAATCTTTTCTCTATCCTTCAGCTACCTCACACACAGACACTGTGGTTTTTCCAACATCTCCTTTTGAGATGGAAAATCATCTCAAAGAATACCACCTTCAGGAAGCCTTTCCCAGAAAAGTTTAGTTTGCCAAATTACATCATCACAACAATTGCTGACTTCATGCTAATACGTCCTTTTGTAATTCATAACAAAAATAGCTACATTTCTTAAGCAATGTAGATATGTTTCTCTCTGGCTAGGTTCTTATATTCACGTAGTAGTAAAGAAAAGATTTGGGGCTTCAGACACTACCAGTAAAGTGTGGCCTAGGACAAGATTTACCTTGCTACGATTCAGCTATTTTGTAAAAGAGGACATTATTAATATAATTAATATTGAAAAAATTACTTGTTACTTAAGTTTTGTGAGCAAAAGAGGTCACTTATGTGAAACACCTTACATACCAGAAAATGTCACCGATAGATTCAATATTATCACATTATTATATATCATCATCATGCTTTAAAGTTATCATTAATGGGTGATTTTACTTTGAATTCCATGCATTTTTAAATACAAAGTAAAAGATCCTCCTATGTAGGATTTAAAAACTAGAAGAGACATCATAAAGAAATTTCAAAGAACAAAGCAAGACAAAAATCCATCTCTCTGTGTCATCTTTTTGAAAACATGGTGCTTAACTTTGAAGTGACATTTCTGGATCTGTCATGGGTCTGTCGCTTTCAGCACATTTTTCTGGAAGGGTGATCACAGCCAGAATGAACATCCCCACACGTACCAATGACAAAGGAAAAGACAGGACCAGATGCAAGGAGCCAGGGATGCCAGGAACCAACCCGGACATTCTCTCCTAAAGGCTCTTGTCTTACACAGGCACATTATTTTCTCTGGTTCATTCTCTGGGCAGTGATTTCAACCCGGTGCTTAGCAACAAACAGATGCTGCCTTAAAGGTGCAGGCCCCCACCTCTGAAACCAGGCTTGTTGAGAAGCAAACTAAAACCCAGCAGAGGTCACTGTGGAGTAAGAAACTTCACAAGGAACAAGGCCTGGAGGAAGTCACAGGCTCCCACTGAGGGTGGCAGAGCAATTTACTGCTGCACTTTATGAGATCAGGAAAAACGTAATTATGGATAAACAGGTGGGGGAGGGACATGAGCAGTACAAATTAACACTGTGCCTTCACACCCTCTTGTTCCCACTGTTACTGACAATCTGAGAAAAGCCGTATCACCGGCCGGGAGCAGTAGCTAACGCCTGCAATCCCAGCACTTTGGGAGGCCGAGGCGGGTGGATCACCTAAAGTCACGAGTTCAGGACCAGCCTGGCCAACATGGTAAAACCCTATCTCTACTAAAAATAAAAATTATCCGGGCATGGTGGCACGCATCTGTAGTCCCAGCTCCTCAGGAGGCTGAGGCAGGAGAATCGCTTGAACCTGGGAGGCGGAGGTTGCAGTGAGCCAAGATCATGCCACTGCAATACAGCCTGGGCGACAGAGGGAGACTCCGCCTCAAAGAAAAAGAAAGATTGCATCTCATGAGGCCAAATGAAACAAGCTCTTGATGTGCCATCAGTTCACTAACCACTCACAACCAGCCCTCTCAGGGAGACACCATCATCACGTCTATGGAACAGGCAAGACAAATATGGCTCAGGACATTCTAGAAACTTGCCCAAGTTTACACAACTAGTGCCTATGGTACTCTGGGGAACTGCAGGGTGGAAGTCTGGCTTGAGCTGGTTCACACCACCACTATATTACACAGAATGCCCGCCTGGCAGTTAACTCCCTTTATATAAAATGGGTACAACCTACATTTCCTGATTACTTTCCATTATTCTACACTACACACCATGTTCCCACTGAACAGAATGGCTCAGGGAACATTCCCCAAAAGGGAGTGGCAAGCTCCTGCTCCATGCCGGTGCTCACTTCCATCTCCTCTCTCTGCTGTACCGTCCTTAGAGACAGTGCTGAAATCATATACACCCTCCAACCTGGTTTAAAATGCCCCTCTCTTATGAAGTCTCTCCTATCTCTCCTTTCTCTGCCCTCAAGTCCTCTCACTTAGATGAGTTTACTCTCCTATGTCCCTGGTACAGCATTTGGCAAAGCCCAGCCCGCAGGGGGGTCACTTCTAAGTCCCGCACCAGGATAAGATGAATGCCAGCAGAGGCTTTGTCTTCTGTATCCTCATTCTCCCTCAGCCATTAACACAGTGCGTCCCGTACCCAGGACACACTCAAAACTTGAGTGCTGAGCTGGATACAACTAGAAATTCACAGTCATATACAGGCATGAGAGGCAAACGCTGTCCGTTTTCAGTATCTTACTCAACTCTGTTGACATAGTGTCAAGTTCTTAATGCTCTCTGGGAGCTATGAGAAGAGAAATTAACAGATTATTGAAGGAGAACAAGTTCTGGACAACAGAAAAGTGTGCAGATAGATGGAAGGATGGAAGGACAAAAGAAATAATCCTATTAAAATCCATTAAACAAGGTGCTGTGCTACAATTGCTCTGAGTAATGGTTTTCTGAGTCTACACTGTTGACCCAAGATGTAGTGAACCATAGAACAGAAGATGCCCATCAAAGCCAAGGCCATCGAAGAGTTAGACCCTCTCAAGAGACCCCTCAATGAAAAGTTAAATGTAATTTTTGGTGTGTGTTAGGCAGACACACACACACACACACACCCCTGTCACAAATGTATATACAGTTCAAGAAAAGTAAAACCTGGTTATTCAAAGGAAGCACCAAGAATTTAAAATTAATTCATTAGAACTAGAAAAAGAAAAAGCTACTTGGTGCTTACAGATCTCTTAGGTTGTTGTAAGCTTTGCCCATTTGGAGGGAAAGTTGGATTAATTCTCTGAAAGAGGGTCAATGCTATCCAAGTTGAAAATACACGTGCTTTAGTTTCAGGAAGCCAGATAAAATATTCTCCAACATTCTTTTCATAAAAAGAACAGAGAATCCTGAAAATAAGCATTAAAAATTGAGCCATCTGGAAAATGCTTTTTCCGGGTTACCCATTTCAAAGATGCCACTATGTTAAATGAATCTTTTCAACCACCCAGAATTCCATGGTTGGCTACCTCTGTCAGGACTGTTACACACCTACCATGCCTCCTACTCTACTTCCTCCCCTCAAAGAAAAAAACTACATACACACACACACACACACACACATACATATATATGTATATTTCTACTTCCTCCCCTCAAAGAAAAAAAAAAAAAATATATATATATATATATATATATACACATATATGTTTCCAACTAGCCTCTTCAAGGTTTCCTGGTCCTGAGAATACAAATGGAGACAGAAAAAAATACAATAATAGAAAGACAATCCAGGTCAAATCTCAGCCTTGTTAGGGGCTGTTATCTAGTTCCTCTGCACTTCTGTTTCTTCACCTTCAAAAGAGGTTAAAAACAACAGCCTCGTGGGGTAGTTAGGAGACTGACAGGAGGAATTGCACTTGAAAGACAGAAATCGTAAAGATGTGTCGTACGTTGAGCCTGGATCATGTCCTTTATATAGTCGTACTGGGCATAACTACTGTATTTCAGCGATGACCACTATAAAGAATTTCTTGAGAATCATCCTTTGTTCCAAAGCCCTGGGGCACTGTAGTGGCCATTGCTGCTCAGATCGCCTTGCAGTCAGCTCCAATTGGCCATCATGACACCAGAACATCACTGGGCTGCAGCCACAGCCACTCCAGACTGACTAGTGAATGTCTGCAAATCACTTTAGCTATCCTTGGAGGGCATTCCACAGAAGTATTTTTTATTATTATTATTACATCAAGGGTCCTGAAACCACATGTCAAATTACTTATGCTCAGTATGCAGCAAGGAGAAAAAATTGAAACTCCGTGTGTTCTCACAGCAGATGCTTTTGGATCAAATGGCTCGTAATTACTACTTGGATCACTGAAGAGAAGTGAGTAGCAAAATCACAATCTGGCTGTCACAAATGGGCCCACACCACCACAGTGGCTGACAAAAGGAAAGTCTATTTGCAAGGGAGATGAGGGGAAAATACAAAAGGGAGTTGCATGCTCCCAGTTTTCTTAACAACAGTAAAATGTCATAGAAGAGAAAGTGTTTATTTCCTTCTTGGACTGATGCCCAAACATTGGTTGATATGAAAGAAAAACAAAGATGGATCTAGCTAGCTCGCGAGCTGTATGCGTATATGTATACGTATATATGCTGTATAGGGTTGCGTACTAATATTCTGTCTAAACAGATTACCATACTGTGGTGAAGAGTAAGCTGTTTCATTCATATTTTCCATTTAATAAACCAATATTAGGGGTTTTGTTTTGGTTTCGGGGTTTTTTGGGGTTTTTTAGTTTTTTGTTTTTTTTTTTTTTTTTTTTTTTTTTCCGGTTTGCAGCTCATGACTAACATGACAATACTGCATTCACTCACTGCCACAGAAAGTTGGGACAGCCCAAACCAATTTTCCAGGAGAAGGGGCCAAGGCCCAGGGGCTGTCACATTTCTGCAATGAAGCTTCCGGGCTGCCGCCATTGGAGTCTTACTGGGGACTTTTGTTGTCACAATCTCCATGACAAACACCTCCCTTCAAAGGCCGTATAAGACTCACTATTACTCATCCAGACGTTCGCCATGAAAAGCTTTCGTTTTTGGCTAGACAAAGTGTCCTCTAAAAAAATGCTCAAGTAAGACTGGCTTTATTCTAGCCTTAACAGATTTTGAATTAGGGTGACCCACTGTTGGACTGTTATATGATGCATCAATTAGAGTGAAATAGTTAAAATGCACATGGCCCCTCCCTCACAACAGCCTTTCTGTGTTCTAGAAATGAGCATAATTTACTTATTGTATAAAAATAGGTTTGTGCAGGTTACAAGTATTCTACAAGAATGATTAGCAGATGAAAAGTAGCAAGATGAAATATTAATTATTTAGCCAGCTCAGGCAGAATTGTAAGTCCCAGAGATACTAAAAAAAAAAAAAAAAAAAAATTACACCCTTAGTTCTATCTGCCATTCAATCTGAATCTAGTTATTTGGGTACTATAGCACAGAAATTATAGAGGCTGCATTAAAATAGTCCTATAAATGAAAGGAATTTCTTCAGTATCCCTATATCACAAGTAATGCTTAGCTAAAATAAATAGGAGTAACTGTTTAGATACACATGCTTAAAAAAACAAATGCAGAAATCATAGTTTCTTCTCACTCCTTAGAGCATTCATGGGACCTGTTTATTTGAGCCCAACTTAAGCACTAAGCTTAATTCTCACTGTAAGTGGCTACATGAGCAAAATTTGTTTTCAAAGTCCAACATACACTCTGTTAATAGGAAGTGTACTGATGCTATAGTTTCATAACTTCCTTTTTTTTGGGGACAGGGTCTTACTCTGTCACCCAGGTCGGAGTGCAGTGGCGCGATCTTGGCTCACTGCAACCTCTGCCTCCTAGGCTCAAGCGATCCTCCCACCTCAGCCTCCCAGGAGCACGCCACTACACTTGGCTAAGTTTTTGCATTTTTGGTAGAGACAGGGTTTCACTATGTTGCCCAGGCCAGTCTCAAACGATCCACCTGACTCGGCCTCCCAAAATTCTGGGATTACAGGCACGAGCCACCATGTCAGGCCTCTTAACTTTCAAAGTAAGAATTTTACATTGTTACACAGTGCTGGAAGAGATATGACCCTAAAATTATGGCCCTTTATTACAAATCAGTCATTCTCAGCTATTAAATGACTATAGTAGAAATAATTAATCATCAAACTTATTAAGCAAGTACTATATCCTTAGCAGTGTACTATAGATTGAGAATATACAGATAATCATAGGGCATATATAAACTATATCAATTACAAGCTTTCCTGGGAGCCATGACATATGCACTTGACAGAATGGCTAACAGTAAGAGATGTAAGTGCAGAGTAAGAACTGGCCGGGCACGGTGGCTCATGCCTGTAATCTCAGCACTTTGGGAGACTGAGGTGGGTGGATCGTGATGTCCACAGTTCAAGACTAGCCTAGCCAACATAGTGAAACTCCATCTCTACTAAAAATAAAAAATTTAGCCAGGCATGGTGGCGGGCGCCTGTAATCCCAGCTTTTTGGGAGGCTGAGGCGGGAGAACTGCTTCAATCTGGAAGGCGGAGGTTGCAGTGAGCCAAGATCACACCACTGCACTCCAGCCTGGGCAACAGAGCGAGACTCCATCTCAAAAAACAAAAAAAATTATTTGGTGGAGGAGAAATTAGAGAACTAACACAGCTTCATGGGGATGTTGTGGGTTTGAAAAAGGCACTAGGAAGAGGCATAGGTACATCCAGGATTTCATACTCTAGGATTTCATTCAGAAATCATTCTGAGGATTTGTTTGGTCAGAAACAATTTTGAGGATGAGGAGACACTACTCAGGCTCCACTTGACAGTGCCTGGAGAGACACAGCAGAGAATGTACTATCTGTGTGAAGATCCCTGACAACTCTGAAAGGAAAATGCAATTTTGTATTCACTGAACTCTCAAATGAAGATAAGTACTGCTGAGGAATAGAGATGTATAAATGAAAGATGCTATTATGACTTCAGTCTAGTCATGTTGCTGATTTTAAAATGGAGTTATTGTGAGGTTAGATACCTCCAAAATGCTTGGCATTTAAGACCATCTCTTTAGAGAATACCTACTGGGACGATTTTAGTTACAAATCTATTTTCAAGGAGTTCATGTAAAGATTCTGAACCAGCATTCCTCACTTAAGTTAGCATTTGTGTCATTCATGTAAAACAAGATGGCGGCCATCTACAGCAAAGTTTACCTCACTGGAGTTATTGGAGTTTTGAGGTAGCTGAGTTCCAGAAAAATCCATGGCTGCCACTTAAATCAAATATCTGACAGACAGGGGATGAAAAGACTAATGAAATGGCCCTGTAATGTTCATTTGCCAGCTACCCTTTCTCATTATTTAAAAACTAAAGTTCTATAACATTTTAGAAGAGCTTCATATCACAATTTGTACTATTATTCTAATACGCTTAAAGTTTTAATTTCCCACATAGTTACGTTTTACTTTTTATGTCATCTATCATTTAAGTCGGCCTGCAATCCCAGCACTTTGGGAGGCTGAGGTGGGCAGATCACCTGAGGTCAGGAGTTCAAGACCAACCTGGCCAAAATAGTGAAATGCCATCCCCATTAAAAATACAAAAATTAGCCGGGCCTGGTGGCACCCACCTGTGGTCCCAGCTACTCAGGAGGCTGAGGCAGAGAATCGCTTGAACCCAGGAGGCAGAGGTTGCAGTGAGCTGAGATCATGCCACTGCACTCTAGCCTGGGCAACAGCAAGAGACTGTCTCAAATAAATAAATAAATAAATAAATAAATAAATAAATAAATAAATAAATAAATAAATTCATTCATTCATTCATTCATTCATTCTTGATATCACTTTTAACCAAAAAGTACATGTTTCTGAAGGTGTAAAACAGAACCACCAAAATCAAACTCATACCTACTTTTTTTAATGTGCACAGAATAAATCTTGGAATAAAATACAGCTAAATGTTAAAAGTGGTTTGTTTGGGTAGAAGAACTAAAAACAATTGCTTTTTCCAAATTTCACCTTCTAAATTTTGTAGTGGCATAATTAACACTAAAAACAATATAAACATTTAGAAATACCTACTAAATCAACTTCATTCAGTTATATAAATACCGACAACTGTAATTAGTTTCCTAACAAAAAATGTTCAACCAAATGCTTTTGTTTATCAAAAAATCTATGTTGAGAACAAATTACGACACATGCTGGGTAAAAAACCATATTAGGCTCATATCTAATTAGCAGAATGTCTACATCTAAGAAAAGTAAGCAAGTTATTTATCAAGTTATTATTTAATTATATAGAATATACTGTCTTGATTAAAATACCTTAAGGACATTAGTTAACCATCAAAGAAGGTCAGTTCACAAAGCATAAGGGCTCGGTGTTATGGCTCAGGCCTGTAATCCCAGCACTCTGGGAGGTTGAGATGGGAAGACAGATTGAGGCCAGAAGTTTGAGACTAGCCTGGGCAACATAGGGAGACCGCCCCCACTTCCATTTCTACAAAAATGATTTTTTTAAAATAAAGAAAGCATAGGCCCACCATTAGCAAAGGGTTTGCAGTTGACTACAGTCAGTAATGAGGAAATACATTTCCATTACAACCAACAAATAAGATTACTCTTTACAATTAAATTAAATTAAATTAAATTAAATTAAATTAAATTACAGGCTGGTCATGGTGGCTCACACCTATAATCCCAGCACTTTGAGAGGTAGAGGCAGGTGGATCACATGAGGCCAGAAGTTTGAGACCAGCCTGACCAACATGGTGAAACCCTGACTCTAATAAAAATATAAAAATTAGCTGAGTGTGGTGGCTCAAGACTGTAGTCCCAACTACTCGGGAGGCTGAGGTACAAGAATTGCTTGAAGCTGGGATGTGGAGGTTGCAGTGAGTCAAGATTACACCACTGCACTCCAGCCTGGGTGACAGAGACTCTGTCTCAAAAAAGAAAAAAAATTAATTACAAGTAGAACCACAATTTTAAAATCTGATATTATTTTTGTATATCAGTATACAAAAATGGTGGCCACATAAAAGAAGTTTCCTGTGATTCTGCTGTTAATGAACCAGCCCACTCCCCACCACCTCTAACTTTATTGTTTCAAGGTTTTAAACAGGTCAAAGGAATTGATACTGGCCCTTTTACTTACCTAATTTACAAAAGCATTATCAAATAAATAGCCATACACAAATTAGAAAACAAAGATCCAATAAAATGTGACTCTCTTTCCAATGATACTGAAAACATAATCAGAAAAACAGCAGCTCATTGAAAATAAAAGCAAAAACTTCTTCAGATTTAATTGCAAACCTTTTCCCTATTCACCTGAATGATCAGATCATCATATAACTTATTTTTTCAACAGCTTTGAAACATAGTAATCCTAAAACATATCAATCAGCAAGATAAAATCCATTATCATACATCTGCATCATGAAAGACAGGTGCACCATGAAATACACATATTCAAAATGTTCTGAAAACAATTTACAATACTTGGGCCGCATTTCACCAACATGTGCTCAGGCTACTTTTCCTTAATAAAAATGTTAGAAGAGGCCAGGCACGGTGGCTCACGCCTGTAATCAGCACTCTGGGAGGCCCAGATGGGTGGATCACCTGAGGTCAGGAGTTCACGACCAGCCTGGCCAACAGGCGAAACCCTGTCTCTACTAAAAATACGAAAATTAGCCAGGCGTGGTGGTGGGCACCTGTAGTCCCAGCTACTCAGGAGGCTGAGGCAGGAGAATCACTTGAACCCAGGAGGCAGAGGTTGCAGTGAGCCAAGATCGCACCACTACACTCCAGGCTGGGTGACAGAGCAAGACTCCATCTCAAAAAAAAAAAAAAAAAAGAAAAAGATAAACGTTACAAGAGCCACCCCTCCCCAAGGGAAAAATAAGCACCAGCAATCTTCCAGTGTTTCAAGACCATGGACTTACGCAGAAACTAGTCCCGGCTATGCCCTTTGGTGCTGGTGAACAGAGTAAGGTAAGTGATGTAACTAACCTCTTCAAGTGTCAAGTCTCCTCATCTCTAAAATGGGATGACAAAACCCCAAGGCCATGTTCTAAGGATTTAGTGAGCAAAATCCACAGCACTAGCAACGGAATTGAGCTGCCACTCCTCTGATTAATTTTCCATTTATTTTAATATAAAATCTATGAGAAAATAAATATTAGTACTAGAGGGAAGGAAAAGTGTGGATTATTTTCTGATTATTCTTATTTTTTCTGTTCTTAAGCGCTGCATGCAGTATGACTACCTCTTCGGGAGTGCCAGGATAGATATGGCAACTTGTGCACTTTCGTTGGGCAAAAAAAAAAAAAGAGCATGCTAAGAATTGATTCCTTTGAATCAACTTTTATTTTCATTTTTATTTTTGAGACAGGGTCTCACTCTGTCACTCAGGCTGGAGTGCAGTGGCAAAATCATGGCTCACTACAGCCTTGACCTCCCAGGCTCAAGCGATCTTCCCAATTCAGCCTTCAGAGTAGCTGGGACTATAGGCGCACACCACCACACTCGGCTATTTGTAGAGATGGGGTCTCACTCTGTTGCCCCGGCTGCTCTTGAACTCCTAGGCTTAGCTGATCCTCCTGCCTTGCCCTCCCAATGTGCTAGAATTACGGCATGCGCCACCCCACCTGGCCTGATTTCATTCTTAACAGAGAATGAACATTGATGATTTATAGCAGGTGGAAAATTAGGGGTTTCAGGAATTTCACTCCAGTATGCTGTTCCCATGCTGAAGAGCTCACCTGAGTTATAGAAGGTCTCTTTTCCTTCCCTTTTCTGGCCAGTGTGTCCAGCCCTTTTAACGAAGAAAATATTCCCTTCTTGTTTCTCCCTCGCTGGGTCAGTGACAGTGTCCTTTTCCGGAGAGCAGAGTCATCTCTAGAACATACCTAATGTAAAACACAGTTTAAAAAAATCTAAAGGCTTAGTATTTGAGTGGCAGAAAAAATTAACAGTTGCCCTAAGGAAGTGAGCTCTGCTTGCTATCAATGCATTCTGACCATCGCCAAAAGCTACTGCATGTCTGAAATGCCAGGAAAGCATCCACCATATAGACAGCTCTCATCTGGATAACACAAGTCATGACATTCAGGTCTCTCCATGGTGGGCAGCAGTGTCAGCAAAACCACTACAGACCCCTAGGCTGAGTCAACACAACACACAGAAGCCACCAAAATGGAAGTGACTTCAAAAAAGCCAACGGGGTGCTCTGCAGGACAGAGAAAACAACCTTTAATCCATCCTTTAATCTTCACCCCACTGTTGTCCCTTCTCCAGGATCCCACTTTCCTGATGGTATGAGGTGGAACACACAGAAAGGCAGACGGAGATGAACATGCAGTAACTGTCCACTAGCTGCTGGACTCTAGAATAAGCAGTAGAGAAACTGGGGGCTCTACAGCACGATTTCTGGTCTCCTTCATCCCCAGGCCCATGGCCTCTGGGTGACCTGGCCTCTAGGAGTCCGTTGTTGGGTCAAGTCCCACAAGCTCTGATGGCAACAAGCCGAAGAAAGGGGGAGCATCTGCAGCCCTCCCCGAATGCTGCAGAAACAGCCTTCCTTAGGAACTTACCAGAGCATGGAAAGAGGAAACAGACAAGATGCCCAGCCTGCCGAGGGCCAGCTTGGAGGGGCGGCTGGCGGCTGCAAGGAGACTCTTGGGGTTCGGTAACTCTCCACCTTGTAGGCTGGCCAGATAGCAGCGCATCCTGAACAGATCCATGTGAAATTTCTCAAGATTCTGCTCCCATTGCTGGATCTTAAAGCAAAAACAGAGGTGACTTAAATAAAAATTAAAAGTTTTCATGGGTTAAAATGAAAATGTGATCCCTTTCACAAACTTAAAGAAAAAATTAGTTTCAGCTGGTCTGCATGGTTTAAATTAGCCTTTCCTGCTGACCCCATCTCAATCCTTCCCATCCAAATGCATTGGGTCCTTTGGGAAGTGAGGTGGGTAGATCAGTGAAGGTCATGCATTCAAGACCAAACATAGTGAAACCCCATCTCTACTAAAAAACAAACAAACAAAATATATATATATATATATATGTGTGTGTGTGTGTGTGTGTGTGTGTATGTGTTTTGTGCATGTATATATATATATATATATACACACACACAAAAATTAGCCAGGTGTGGTGGCAGACACCTGTAATCTCAGCTACTCTCAGGCAGGAGAATCGATTGAACATAGGAGGCGGAGGTTACAGTGAGCCAAGATCATGCCACTGCACTCCAGTCTGAGCGACCAAGCAAGACTCTGTCTCAAAGAAAAAAAACAAAAAAATGCACTGGGTCATCTGGCACTTCATCAGGATAGCCAAACAAAAACAAAAACAAAAAGCCAGTGGTCCCAATACAGTGACATGCCAAAAAGGCATGATGTTTGGAGAATGCCAACACTCTAACCATCCTGACTGAAAACAGAATGCAATTTGCAAGTCAGCTTTTTCACTTTGCTTCATTTCCCTTCACATCTACAGTCCCTGATCCTAAACTGGATTAACTGAACTGCACACAAACAGATGCCAGATAAATGAAAGTAGTGACTTTATGTTTCTGTTCATTCTGAGTAAATGACTCAAAACAATAAGAAGCAAATGGACTTCAGAGATAAAGGCAAATAGAACTTTTACTTAGAACACTCCTATGTATCTTGGAGAATAACCACCATCTGTACATCTAAATAAAACTAAAGTATATGCAGCTGTTTACACCACAGAAGTTCCTATGAACTTCTTCAAAACTTAAGTCATGATTTAGTAAAGAAATGCAGCCAAACTCTGGGAGCCACTCTCCTTTCTCCCAAGGATGTGAAAATGCATTACCTACAAGTATTACCTTCATGCAAAGATAAATTATTAATAATAGGTGAAGAGAGGCTCTTGTGACTTGCCAACACAGGGACTCAGCAGAAGAACGAAAAGAACAGAAAGCTGTGATTCAAAAGGTCTTAAGAGCAATCTCAACACTCAAGAGAAGGTCTGTAAGTCAATGCTTGCAATAAAGGATTCAGTGTGAAGAGTGAGGTCATTTCAGGTGCAACAGTTGCAGCTTTAGTTCTGCCATGTTGCTGAGCACCAAAATGGACCTTAGCCTTTCACACTAAGCTTTCTAGGTGAATCCTTCATTCTGGATAAATGATACTTTGAAGGATTTCCAACACTGGACACTGCCCCCTCCAATCTCTCCCCATAGAAAAGTATTACAAATTCTGGGCATTTCCCAGACCTTCTCCAGGTTCTCTGTATCTACTTCTTAGGTTGGTCGCTGCACAACTTTTCTGCATGAAAGAAAAACAGTCACAAGATCTAAACAAAGAATTTCTTGATCATCGTCATTTGTCAGCAAAACAGTGATGTTCCAAGGTGCATTGAAACAATGTCAACATCCATAAAGAATTTAACCTCACTTTAGATCCTGTATACCCATATTAGCAACGTAGTGGCCTATTGGTATCAGCCTTGAATGGACAGAATGACCTGTTGGCTTTTAAAAATGCAGATGCCCAGGTCCTACACCTGAAGATTCTATCCATTAGGTCTGAGGTCTAGGAAAGTTTACATTTCATAAGCACCTCCTGGGATTCTGGTGCGCGGCCTTACTGATGACTCCTGTTCTAGACTAACAAGACAGTTCAAACTGAAACTGCAAGTCTCTTCCTGGTCCTGCCATATTAGAGAATTCCAGATTCCAGAGTGACGGATGGGTACAAACTGACACCTTACTTAAGGTTCAGTAAAAACTATAATCTCAGTTCTGTTTCTCAAATATCTTCTCTCCAGATGATTCCTGAAAATCCACAATTATAGATGGATTCCTTTGTCTTCTAATAATATGTAGACATTCGTAGATTGAATAATGCATTAAAGTTTATCACACTCATTTACGCCTCAGTGTAAAACACTTTATCAGATATTTTCTGAAGGTTGTATGGAGGGTGAAGATACAAGAGGAAAGAAAATGAATGAGTGGCCAGGCACGGTGGCTCACACCTGTAATCCCAGCACTTGGAGAGGCCAAGGCAGGCAGATTGCTTGAGCCCAGGAGTTTGAGACCAGCCTGGGCAACATGGCAAAATCCTGTCTCTACAAAATATACAGAAATTAGCCAGGCATAGTGGTGCATGCCTGTAGTCCCAGCTACTCGAGAGGCTGAGGTAGGAGGATCGCTTGAGCCCAAGAGATGGAGGATGAAGAAAACTGACATCATGCCATTGCATTCCAGCCTGGGTGACAGAGTGAGACTATCTCTAAAAAGAAAAAAAGGAAAGAAAAAGAAAATGAATGAGTCCTTGGATACCAGAAGGTAAAGATGCCCATGCCATCCATGATGGATTAAAAAGACAAAAAAGGCCAGGAGCGGTGGCTCACACCTGTAATCCCAGAACTTTGGGAGGCTGAGGCAGGCAGATCATTTGAGTTCAGGAGTTCAAGACCAGACTGACCAACATGGTAAAACCCCATCTCTACTAAAAATACAAAAAAAAAAAAAAAAAAATTAGCCACGTGTGGTGGCACATGCCTGTAATACCAGCTACTCAGGAGGTTGAGGCAAGAGAATCACTTGAACCCAGGAGGCGGAGGCTGCAGTGAGCCGAGGCCATACCACTGCACTCCAGCCTGGGCAACAGAGTGAGACTCCATCTCAGAAAAAAAAAAAGAAAAGACAAAATAAAATAAACTAAAATCCAGGTCTATGCCAAGCACCATAGATTGGGGAAGAAGACAATCTCTTGTATTTGCACTGAGTCCTGTAGTTTTAAAAGTATTTTTGAAAGCACCATTTAATGTATTTATGTGACTACACATCAAAGCAGCACTGAGAGGTAAAGACAGTTCCATCCCAAACCATACACAGAGAATCATAAAGTTTTGTCAGAAACACTTAAATAATATTCAGCACTCATAGACCTCTCACCCAAAGCTTGGGACAAAATACAGGTGAATTCAGAGGAAGAACACAGACCCAGATGCTTAGGTTTGTCGGAAAGTCAACAGGGCTGGAACACCCCAATAGCCCAAAGGAGACCTTATAAAAATCAAGCCATTTGTTGTTTTGATTATACCTTATTAAGTTTCAAGATAACCAGTATCTCAATAAACTGTACACTGTAGAGTTCATTTAAAATTTAATTTAGTAGAAAAAGCAAAGGAAAAGTAACCTTATGACTTGTCTATTTCAGCAATGTTCCTTATCTTCTTATCCTTATCCTGACTGGAGCGTTTTTTTGTTTGTTTGTTTGTTTTTGTTTTTGTTGTGAGACAGGGTCTCACTCTGATACCCCGGCTGCAGGTGCAGTGGCACTGTCGGCTCACTGCCACGTCTGCTTCCCGTGCTCAATTGATCTCCCAACTCAGCCTCTCAAGACCACAAGTGCATGCCACCACGCCTGGCTAATTTTGCATCTTTTTGTAGAGACCGGGTTTTGCCATGTTGCCCAGCCTGGTCTCAAACTCCTGAGCTCAAAGCGATCCACCTGTGTAATGGTTAACATCACATACCAACTTGATTGGGCCATGGGGTACCCAGATATTTAGTCAAACATTATTCTGGGTGTGTCTCTGAGGATGTTTTGGGGGAGATTAACATTTAAGTGGGTAGACTGAGTAATGTGGATTGCCTTCCCTAATGTGGGTGGGCCTCATCCAATCTGTTGACCACCTGAAGAGAACAAAAAGGCTGACACCCCCTCAAGTAACAGAGAACTCCTCCCCCCTGACAGCCTTCAAACTGGGACACTGGCTTTTATCCCCCTTGGCTTCGGTCTTGAACGAAACATGGGCTCTTCCTCAATCTTGAGTCTGCCAGTCTTCAGCCCAGAACTACGTCAGCTCTCTTCATTCTCACGCCTTCAACTCAGACTGGAACTGTATACCATTGGCTCTCCAGCTTACTGATTTACCCTGCAGACCTTGGGACTTGCCCTTCTCCATAAATGCATGAGCCTATTTCTTTCTTTCTTTCTTTTTTTTTTTTTTTTTTGAGATGGAGTCTCACTCTGTCACCCAGGCTGGAGTGCAGTGGTCGGATCTCGGCTCACTGCAAGCTCCACCTCTCAGATTTATGCCATTGTCCTGCCTCAGCCTCCCGAGTAGCTGGGACCACAGGCGCCCGCCACCTTGCCCGGCTAGTTTTTTGTATTTTTTTTAGTAGAGACGGGGTTTCACCGTGTTAGCCAAGATGGTCTCGATCTCCTGATCTCGTGATCCACCCGTCTCGGCCTCCCAAAGTGCTGGGATTACAGGCTTGAGCCACCGTGCCCGGCCGAGACTATTTCTTATAATAAATCTCTCTCTTTCTCTCCCTACACAAACACATACACACACCTCTTCATGTATACACACATCCTACTGGTTCTGTTTCTCTGGAGACCCCTGACTTACACAGCCTTCATCCCTATAGATCTCTGTGGCAGAGTGAGCCATCTTTACTCACATATCTATTCCATATTGAAAGATCATAGTCATCTTATTTTTAAGGTCATGGTTCTTTATAGAAAGAATCAGTCACAGAGCTTAAATGAAGATTTGTGGTTAAATAAGAATCAATATGAAATATCTGACTTTTCTTCCCACAGACTCACCAAAGTTGTAGAGAGGAACTTGAAGGAGTATTCAAGTAAAAGTATGGTGAGGCCCCAGATTCAGATGCTTGGATTCCTTAGAGGGAAGGAAGAGGTACAAATGCTGGACCCATAGGCTCACAACAGACCTTATAGTATTTAGAAAGGCTGTTAACATTTGCAATGAAATTGCAAAGGAGTTGATATTACCATACCTTCATTTCTCAGCAGGTGAAACTTAAGTCTAGAAGAGAAGCGATTTGACCAGAGTCACGTAAAAAGTTCGCCCTACCAGACTAGCAGACCCAAAGCTGATTCTGATGCGAACAACATGTGGGGCACAGGGACACTCTCAAGTAGCTATGAAGGGGCCCCTGATTCCAGGTCTTCTGATTCATAGGCAGATACCTGTGCACTCTCCTAACCGTGACCTCAGCAACTTTCATTTACATTTTTATCTGTCAACTTTATTTCTGCCCATATATCCCTAGGTATTCTACAGACAAAGAGGTAAGACTACCACACTCTCATTTAGTGGCCCTATTCATATTGAACACTTTACATCATTTCAATATCCTACCAGCCTTGACATTCAAAGCCAGCCCAAATTTAAAGTAATGTTAACTTGAAAGAAAAACATTTTATAACAATTCCTCGGAAGGTGACATAAAAGAAAAAGATACATATTTTAAAGGGTAAAGGAAGAAATAAAAGATAATCTTTTAGCTATTATGTATGTTAGTTTAGAGATTCAGTACAGTTCAATGATAATAATCACCAAAATAGTAATGTATTACCTGACCACATTTATCAAGATGTTTCCGGAGATATTTTTTTCTAACATCAAAAACTAAAATGCCCAAAATCAGTTCTTTTTAATCCAAGACACCCCACCCCCTTTTCCTAAATTCTTTAAATACTGATAAGTTTCTAGATGTTTCTTTATTTTTTAAAGATAAACATCAAGATATGATACAAAAATTTAAAAAAAAAAAAACCACTTCCAGCCTGGTCAACACAGTGAAACCCCATCTCTATAAAAAATACAAAACTCAGCCAGGTGTGGCTGGCGCACGCCTACAGCCCCATCTATGTGGGAGGCAGAGGTGGGAGGATAGCTTGAGCCCAGGAGGTCGAGGCTGCAGTGAGCCGAGACACGGCCACTGCACACTCCAGCCTGGGCAACAGAGTGAGACCCTGTCAAAAAAAAAAGTAAAAAATGTAACTTCTATAGAGAAGAAGCTTTTGTTTCTTTCAATGCCCATGCTCAAAACATAAAAATGAGAAGACTGAAAAAAACTCACTCTAAGGAGGTTTTCTTTATGTTTCATTGTGAAAGGAAGTTACTAATAACAAAATTACAGGGGTACACTCCCGTTTTAAACACTGGCACAAATTCAATGAAAAATTTTCCTCTTTACTGCTAACACAGCTTTATTGATTTAATGAACTCAGAAAGGTTATGGTCTCCTGTAGTAAAGTGGGAGGGAGACGGATGAAGCCTAATGCTAAAAATAACAAATGAATAATGTTTTTTTTAAAAAAAAGATGACAAGTACATTCCTGCCACACCCAGCAGTCCTAGAAAAATATTTTCTGCCATTTAGTCATTTAATCGCAGTAGTCATTTGCCTATTACTAGGTTTGTCCTGTAAGATAATTCATGTTTCTTTCTTGGTGTAAGAAGCTAAAAATCTCCCGTTCTATGCTTTCCAAATACTAAAACCCATCTTCACAGAAGAACCAGCTAGTGACATAGATTACACTCAAGTTTAGCGGTAGTTAGAACAACCAGCTAAAGTTGAGAGATTCAGTTTTGCTCTATTTTCCTTTGAGATATAATTCCCATACCAAAAATTTACTCAGTTTTATAATCAATGTAATTCCCATCAAATCAACCTGAAAAATCCACATTATAAAAACAAGTAAATCTAGGATTCTATTCCATACTAAACAATTCATCACCTGGTTTAGTTAGCAAGCAAAGCATCATCTGATTTACCCAAGTCTTACGGAACAGTAGCGCCTATGAATTAGCACAGATTTGTGTCCAAATCCCAGCTCTGCCACTTACCAGCTGTGTGACATGAGCAAATGCACTTCTTGCCACTGCAGTGGCACAATCAGTTAGTGCGCGGTACTTATACAGAAAATGTACTTCTCTGGGCGCAATGGCTCACTCCTGTAATCCCAGCACTTTGAGAGGCCGAGATGGGAGGATCGCTTGAGCCCAGGAGTTCGAGACCAACCTGGGCAATGTAGAGAGACCTTCTGTCTATTTTTTTAAAAAAATTTAATTCTAAAAAAAAGAAGAAGAAAAAGAAAAGAAATACAATTCTCCTAAGGGTCTATTTACTTGTCCATCAAATGGGTGCTATATCTACATCTTTACCTTGTAGAGTTACTGTGAAATCACATATGATAGTGGCCTAAGGCAGAGGCTCTAATAAAACAGGGAGGGGAAACATGAGAACAGAGCAGGGCAAAAGGAGGGGTTCTGTTAGCTGAGGGTGAAAGCCTAGAACACTGGGGAGTGGGGTGGGGGCTGACTCAGAGAAGAACTCTTGTTTCCTGAAGTAAAGAGGACAGATCCTTGGACAGACGAGACAGAGGTGCATCCACACACTCACTAACTCAAGCAAAGCATCAAGGGTTCAGAGAAAAAAAAAGTCACGGTTCCTCCAGGAGCACGTATTTTATAGCAGGAACAATCTTACACAGGAAGAAATCATGACAAAGCCACAGATGAGAGCAGTGGCACAGACATGGAGAACTGTGGGAGGGGAGTGGGGTTCCCTGATGGAGTAGGCGAGAGGGCGATCAAGGACAGCGCCCTGGAGGAAGCAACCCCTAAACCCTTCATGACAGTTGAGAAGGGGTGAGCCAGATGAAGAGGGCGTGGGGGAGCAGGACACATTTGTGCACAGCACAGGAGTCCTCGCTGTCTGAGGAAAAACCTGAAGAAAGGAGCAGAAGGGTGGGCTCAGGGAGTTGCAGGTAAAGGTCAAGGTGGGGAGAGGTTATCAGGGACTTTATCTGGCAATCACAGGATCACATGTGCTTTTTATTGTTTTACTTTTATTTTATTTCTTTATTTTGAGACATATCACTCTGTGGCTCAGGCTGGAGTGCAATGGTGTGGTCTCAGCTCACGGAAACCTCTGCTTCCTGAGTTCAAGCAATTCTCCTGCCTCACCCTCCCAAGTAGCTGGGATTACAGGCATGTGCCATGACACCTGGCTAATTATTTTTGTATTTTCAGTAGAGATGGGGTTTCTCCACATTGGCCAGGCTGGTCTCAAACTCCTGACATCAAGTGTCTGCCCACCTCAGTCTCCCAAAGTGCTGGAATTACAGGCACGAGCCACTGCGCCTGACCCAGATGTGCTTTTCAGATGCAACCCAGTCTGGCTGTTGTATGGAAGATGCATCAGATGAAGGGTGAAACTGGAGGCTTCTGCAGTGGTACCAGGAGGAGAGAGTGACAGACAGTCCTACTTCCCCTGACTACCTCTCACCACCTATAACCACACTGCCATTGCTCCCACTGTGCCTTGGCCTGGAAGCCCCCTCTCCATTCTCCTTATGGTAAACTCCTCATTTTTTAAGAAGCAACTTGGCATCCCTCCTCCAGGGTCTTCCATGACTGCACAAGAGGCTACATTTCCCGTTTCTGTCCTCCACAGCACTGGAATGATGACTGCACGTGCGGCTACACTTCCCGTTTCTGTCCTCCACAGCACTGGAATGCCATGTGCACTGCATCACTGCGTTATGTTGAAATTGTACGCTCAACCGTCTGTCACCTGCTAGACTGAGAGCACCCTGAGGGCAGAGACAGTGACTTCTTTGAGTCTCCAATCTGTGCACATTTGCCTGACCCAGAGTATGCACTGAACAAACGCTCACCGAACTAAACCAAACATTCTTATTCTCCTGTCAAAAACACTTACAGGCAGGGCGCGGTGGCTCATGCCTGTAATCCCAACACTTTGGGAGGCCAAGGCGGGCAGATTGCCTGAGGTCAGGAGTTTGAGACCAGCCTGGCCAACATGGCAAAACCCCATCTCTAGTAAAAATACAGAAATTAGCCGGCCGTGGTGGCGTACGCCTATAATCCCAGCTACCCAGGAGGCTAAGGCAGAAGAATCGCTGGAACCCAGGAGGCAGAGGCTGCAGTGAGCCAAGATCACACCACTGCACTCCAGCCTGGGCGACAAAAGAGAAAGACTCTGTCTCAAAAAAAATAGAAAATAAAAACACTTCCAGCCGTGCACATTGGCTCACGCCTGTAATCCCAGCACTTTGGGAGTCTGAGACAGGCAGATCATTTGAGGTCAGGAGTTTGAGACCAGCATGGCCAACATGGTGAAACCCCATCTCTATTAAAATACAAAAATTAGCAGGACGTAGTGGCACATGCCTGTAATCGCAGCTGCCCGAGAGGCTGAGGGACGAGAATCACTTGAACCCAGGAGGCAGAGGTTGCAGTGAGCCAAGACCATGCCACTGCACTCCAGCCTGGGCAACAGAGCAAGACTCTGCCTTAAAAAATAAAAACATAAAAAATAAAAAGTAACACTTTCACCATCTCCCTGTTGCCTACTGAATAAAGTTCACATCTTCACCCACCACCTCCACAATCTGGCTTTATCTCCCTCAAATCCCCTCACAAATATGCTACTCTCCAGCGGTTTGTTCCTCAAACTGCTTCCCCCTGCACACATCCAGAAATACACCACAGTATCCTCGTATTTTCCTCAAAGCTTTGTTCTCATTGTTCTCACCAGTTTCCAGTTGTCTAAACGCAATCCATCCTCTTTCTGATTTTAAAACTGTATTTAAGTAAATATTTAAACTGAAGCCCACGTTTCACAAAACCCAGAGCAGTCTCAACCCTACCAGCAAGTGCTTCCTCCTTCCCCACAGTACCCCCTGGTAGTCCAATCACCTCCTCCCTCTCCCACCTAATTAACCACAGAAGCAGGCCTGGCTCCCCTGGAAATCGCACATAATGAGGCAGGATGGGGGACGCCATCTGGGAGAATGCCAAGACTGCCTAAGGGTGGTGAGGATTTGTCCTTGTTTACTTGTTTGAAATAATAAGCGGAAAGGAAAATAAAGTACTAACTGGACTTAATTTACAACTCTTCCTCCCTGGGAACTTCAAAGGCGATCTGGCGTGTGGATGGCGGTGTGATCTGGTCCACATTGGACATGCTCAAATGAAAGCTGCATCATCCTGCCCCAGAAACACCCAAGAGGCCCAGGACACGGCCAGAGCATGTGACCACTGACAGTACGCAGCTCAGCTAGTACATTAACTGTGATAGTGCCTTTTTATTTCAAAAAGGATCTTCTCCACCCACGTACTTCAAAGAAAACCTGTTCCAGAGAATTTCTCTTGCATGATGTCATCTACATTGTACATTCTATTTTTAGGCTAGAAATGACTACATCTGAGGTTCTCAGGGAAAATCGCTAGGGAGGAAGCTCCATAAATAAATGTATATTTATTGAGGTTTTAAAATGCTAAGTGGATAAAGCACTGCTCTTTTACGGACATTTTTAAAAGGAAGTTTAGAGAAAGCTAAATGCTTAGGGAATATTTTGGAGACCCTGTCCTGATTGGTCTTGATCTGTAAATACCTTTGCCTTTGTAGCTTCACATTACATGTTTTTGTCAAATATCTCATAAAAGCAATTTTAAGCAAGTAGTTGTTCCTGCTTAATGTTTCCCAGTCTTTGTGTCTGAAGGTAAAAAGTAAGCAGCTCTTGTCCAGGCACGGTGGCTTCACGCCTGTAATCCCACCACTTTGGGAGGCCAAGGCCGGCAGATCACCTGAGGTCAGGAGTTCAAGAACAGCCTGGTCAACATGGTGAAACCCCATCTCTACTAAAAATACAAACATTAGCTGGGCGTGGTGGTGGATGCCTGTAATCCCAGTTACTCGGGAGGTTGAGGCAGGAGGATCACTTGAACCCAGCAGGCGGAGATTGCAGTGAGCCGAGACTGTGCCACTACACTCCAGCCTGGGTGACAGGGCGAGACTCTGCCCAAAAAAAAAAAAAAAAAGACCAAACAGCTGTCTTTACAACCTGCTGACAAAGGACGCAAGGACAATGGGCACAGCAAACATAACTCAGGCTACATGCTGCAAAGCCCTTCAGGAACATGTGACTAAATCATAACCTCAAAGAATGCAATACAGTGAGAATACTTTCAGGTAGAATTTCTTTTTTTTTTTCTTTTTTCAGAAATGGTGTCTTGCTTGTTGCCCCACCTGATCTTGAGCTCCTGGCCTCAAGTGAACCTCCAGCCTCAGCCTCCCAAAGTACTGGGATTACAGGCATGAGTCACCACGCCTGCCCAAGAATTTCTAAGATCAGTCCCAATTGTCTGTTAGCAGAAACTCACAAGAATAACATGAGAAGGGGAGTGCATGTACGGCAGGGGTTGGGAGAAGGCTGTAGGGGAGAAAGGGGTGTGGGGAGGACACAGGAAGGGGTTAGGACCTGGGCTATGGGTAGGGGAGAACCAAAAATTAGTAGCGTTAGAATAGTGCACTTAAAATAACTAAAGTGATGATTCTGTCAAAGAATGGATAATGGGCCACAGGTGATAATTACCCTCATTCTTTAAAACAGCTTCTCTTCAGGCCACCTGATCATCCAGACCCCTGGCTTTATGTAAGGGTTTATGTTAAACTAACCTCCCCTCTTAATCGGAGAATAGCACCAACTATGATGTCATCAATTAAACATTTACAAACTATGGACAAGGGAATACAATTACAGTTAAAGAAAATTTAAATTAAAAAAAAAAATGTTTGCTTAGACTCCTTGTGGCCACAAAGAAACCCCCACCCACCACCACCCCACACCCAACAGGCCAGGAGCCTCTCAGGGTTGTCAAATGTCCCTTTTCCCTCCCTAGCCCTAAACATCTGACCTACGCAAAGACCTGAAAACTCCAAGCTGGGCATCCCTTTGACAGGACTACAATTACGGTCAGGATGAGATTTTTGACTGGGGTGCTCTGAACACTCCGAGACACTCGAATTCACAAGTCTCATCTCAGGGTAGACAGGCTGTGGCTGCTGGATCCCGGAAAATCAGCACCATGGGTGAGACATGGTACAAAGAAAACTCTGGGATAACCGTGTCTCCTTCAGGCTCTTTGATCTGTCCCATCACCTCCACATGGCCTCCCACCCTACATTCCACGCAGAGAGCCGCAGAGAGCCGGGAGGCACAGCTGCACTGCCTCGGGAGCTGAACGCCCCCTAGCTGTGAGCAGGGTGAGGCCCCTTAAGAGGGGCAGGCAGGGCCTGAGAGGATGCAAGCTGGGCTCACGGGGGCAGCTCTCCCTCAGCAATGTCAGCAGCTGTGTTCTTGTCGGATCCCAAAGCCTTCCACCTCCTGCATTCTTCTTGGCAGTTTTGGCTTCCTAGTTAAAACTATTTTGTACTTTGGAGTTTAAATGGCATATCCTGGTTGAGCAACAGTTCCACTCAGGGGCATAAGTTACTGTCTTTAAGATTCTATAAAATTGAGTCTGGGCGTGGTGGCTCACATCTGTAATCCCAGCACTTTGGGAGGCTGAGGCAGGTGGATCACCTAAGGTCAGGAGTTCGAGACCAGCCTGAACAACATGCTGAAACCCTGTCTCTACTAAAAATACAAAATTGGGCTAGGCGTGGTGGCGGATGCCTGTAATCCCAGCTACTCAGGAGGCTGAGGCATGGGAATCGCTTGGACCCAGGAGACGGAGGTTGTGGCGAGCCGAGATCATACCACTGCAATCTAGCCTGGGCAACAAAAGCAAAACTCTGTTTCAAAAAAAAAGAAAGAAAGAAAGACAAGGAAAACAAAAAAAGATTCTATAGAATTACAGAAAATGATACACCCTGTTATACATTTTCCATGTAAACTGTTGAACTTGTGTCACTTGGGATCAAGCCCTTGTATCTACGTAGCCAGCACAGTGCCACTCCACTGCTTGACACCTTTTGCCCCACTCTGTCCTCCAAACTGCCTGATTAATCTTCCAAAGACACTATGTCATCATGCTTTGTCCTCAGCTTAAAAACTTGTATTCCCCCCTTGAATGCAGAGTATAAAATAAACCTTACCATCTGAGCCTTGCATACAGGACCACTATGGGCTGAATGTGTCCCTCCAAAAAAAATACATACGTTGAAATCTTAATGCTTTAGGTGATGGTATTAGGAAGTGGGGCCTTTTTAAAAGGGGTAGCGATTAGGTCATTGTTTGGAGTGCAATTTATGGGTGTAGTGTGAATATGTTATCATAGTTAGTCTGTGAGTGCAGATGTCTGACAAAATGCCCAGAATGCCCAAATCTGTTTAGACCAACTGTGTGGGGATATTCCAATTCGGGACGGCATCACATGCTAGGGCGCATCAACCTTCAAGATAACCAGACACAGATGGATCCCTGTACAGAGACTATAAAAAGAGAAGCCCTCAGGCAGCTCGACCTGCTCTGCTGAGACACAGACTCATGAGGATGAGATACTGCCACTCAGAAAGGGACCCGGAGTCAGGCTTGCCATCTCCTCAACTGAACACTTCAGCCTCAACATTCCAGCCTTGACGCCAGAGGAAGCTATTCCCAGATGGCTGAGGACTTCTGTGACCAATCCTGTGCCTATTCATGTAAGATCCCCGACCTGTTCCTAACAGGTGAAAAACAAGAGTTGTGTGTAGCGTGAATGGGGATAAAATATCTATATTTGTTAAGAATTGTCTGCGTGCCAATAAACCGTGTGATCCAAGCATTAAGTTACAGCGTCTTTCATCCTTTGCCGCTTAACCCACTGCGCAGGACAGTCATAAAGGCAGAACCCTCATGAATAGGATGAGTGGCCTTATAAAAGGCGGCCCGGAAGGACCCCTTGCCCCTCATGTCATGCTAGAATATGGTAAGAAGATGCTTCTAGAAACCAGAAAGCAGGGCCTCACCAGACACTGAACCTGCCGGCGTCTTGATCTTAGACTTCTCAGACTTCAGAACTCTGAGAAATAAATTGCTCTTGTTTATAAACTACCCAGTTTAAAGTATTTTCTTCCAGACTAAGACACAGACTGAAAAAGCTGCATTGCCTGTCCAACCTAACCGCCAACTCTCATCACTTCCCAAACCTTTAACTCCAGTGTGCTCCAGAGCCCCAAGCCACCACTCAGTCACTTCCAATTGTCTCTCCATGTTTGCCCAACCCCCACCCAGCCTGGAAATCCTTCACATCTCTTAACAACTTTTTTTTTTGGCGGAGTCTCTGTCTGTTGCCCAGGCTGGAGTGCAGTGGCGCGATCTCGGCTCACTGCAAGCTCCACCTCCCGGGTTCACGCCATTCTCCTGCCTCAGCCTCCCGAGTAGCTGGGACTACAGGCGCCCGCCACCACCACACCCGGCTAATAATTTTTTTTGATGGAAAAATTATTAGCCGGATGGAGTTTCACCGTGTTAGCCAGGATGGTCTCGATCTCCTGACCTCGTGATCCACCCACCTCGGCCTCCCAAAGTGCTGGGATTACAGGCATGAGTCACTGCACCCGGCCTCTTAACAACTTTTTAACACCATATTCTTCCAGGAAGTCTTCATTTCCCCAAGATCACAATACAACCTCAACCTTCTCATCTCCCATAATATTTGATGACTATACCAGCTGTCACCTAACTTAGATCATTTTAGAATGTCCTTTAGTTTCATGTTCACAAGGTTTGTTCTCTAACTAAATTATAATTGCTTAGAAACGGGGTCCCTATTTTATAATTATTTTTATTTCTTTAAGCCAGATGCATCCATTAGGTACACCAGTATTTGCAGATGGGAAAATAAGCAAGAGAAAAAGAACTGAGATGGGAGAAAGGCAACATGAGATATGAGAAAAGGAGAAGCAAAGGTAGATAGAGTCAGAAGATTAATCAGGGGCACAGGTCAGAATTATTGGGTTATTTTGCCATTGCCAATTGATACTTTATTCCAAATTCTCGGTGTATCAATGAATGCATGCCTTTAATCCGTTTCCTATTTTTAGCCAGAAATTTTTTCCTACTCATGCTGAATTCTTTTTTTTTAGACAGAGTCTCACTCTGTCCCCCAGGTTAGAGTGCAGTGCACAGTCTCAGCTCACTGCAACCTCTCCCTCTCAGGTTCAAGTGATTCTCCTGCCTCAGCTTCCAGAGTAGCTGGAATTACAGGTGCCCGCCACCAAACCTAGATATTTTTGTATTTTTAGTAGAGATGGGGTTTTGTCATGTTGGCCAGTCTGGGCTCAAACTCCTGACCTCAGGTGATCTGCCCACCTCGGCCTCCCAAAGCGCTGGGATTACAGGCGTCAGTCACTGCGCCCAGCTGGGATTATAGGTGTCTGCCACCACGTCCAGAATTCATGCTGAATTCTTCATATATACACAGATGAAAAAATTTCCAAACAAGGTTAAACATTCAGACATAAACAGAGGTATGATTTAATTTGAAATTTAAATAAAATACCATATGTAAAATTCCTTTCTAATAAGTCACCATATGTCTAAATTGTTGTGTTACCATGAAATTTTTTTTTCTAAAGAATCTGGTTTCTCTGTAATAACTTAACAAGTAACTAAAGGAAGAAAAATGCAGGAACCTGCTTATTATCTATCTTCATCCCATTCCTCATTCAAGTTCCCAGGTCATTTGACAACTGGTTTTGGAGGGCGCTGTAGTGGATTCTATAGTGACTCACCCAGATCCCCACTTCAAGATAGAGGAATTCCTTTCCTTCTCCCAGCTCACACACAGATCCCCTCGTGGTAACTGACCTCTACTGAAGAGAGCTGCCTTGCCCTGCTGGCCTGAGGGGACAAAGGCTGGCCACCTTGCCTCCATACAGAACTCTGAATGGCCCTCCCAGCTCCACAGCTCACTGTAGGACAAGCTGCATCACAATGCAACTTGTCCCTCCCAGATCCTGCTCCCTCACTCCAGGTTGGCATTGTCCCTGAGGGCATTCCCAGTAAATCTTGTCACGTCTAAATCTCTATCAAAGTCTGTCTCCTAGGAAACCTGACTTAAGATAAGAATGCTCGAAATTCCACTAACACTTGTCTAAGTGTTGAGGTTGTCTGAGCAAATGGAAATAAAAATGTTCAAACTGCTTCCCCTTCTCTAAAATGCAAACGCCATAGGAACCAGCCATTTATTAAATGAATATGGAGGCCGGGCGCGGTGGCTCAAGCCTGTAATCCCAGCACTTTGGGAGGCCGAGACGGGCGGATCACGAGGTCAGGAGATCGAGACCAACCTGGCTAACACGGTGAAACCCTGTCTCTACTAAAAAATACAAAAAACTAGCCAGGCGAGGTGGCGGACGCCTGTAGTCCCAGCTACTCGGGAGGCTGAGGCAGGAGAATGGCGTAAACCCGGGAGGCAGAGCTTGCAGTGAGCTGAGATCCAGCCACTACACTCCAGCCTGGGCGACAGAGCGAGACTCCGTCTCAAAAAAAAATAAAAAAAATAAAAAAAATAAATGAATATGGAACCGGAGCAGAGAAAAGAAAGCATTTCCTTAGCTGCTTCTCTTTTATAAACAGAAAAATTACTGTTTTCTTGCAATCCACAGACACAGAAACAGCTGTTATACCAAATCACGTTTTCCAAAGCCATTGTATTAGACTCTTACTTACCTGTCTAATCTTCTAGTGGTTTTATTCTATGGATTTTGTTTAGAAAATGACAATATATGAGTGAATCATCAAGGCCAGAAGGCACTATTCAAATTAGGAATTAAGTTTGGGTCACAAAGTATTTCAGGATATGCATAGAGCCACCAAAGGTTGTAAAGCATATCATATCGCCCATGTCACAAAACAGCAAACATTAGGTACCTAAAATGAAAAGCCACAGAAACTATTTCCCCCAGGGTGTAAGAAATACCACCAAGATGTGAGCCAAGAAATACCACCAAGATGAGAACCTGTGTTCAGTCACTGCACAAGTGGCGTGAGCAACAGAAGAAAATTCAGGTGTAGACAAACAGTACCTGGTTCTCTATGGCTTTCCTGTTCTTTGGGTCGCTCACCACGGACAGCTGCAGCTCTGCCATCTTCTTCATCTTGCTGTCCATATCTATCTTCTGGAGCAGGTTTTTGGTCTGGTTCTTCAGCAGCCGCAGTGTGTCCTCTTTCCCATGCTTCTTTGCAAAAAGGGATGCACAAGCAGAGTGTACGGCGGTGACCCAGTTTTCTAGATCTATCTGGCTGGTGGCCTACACACAGGGAGGGAGAAAGCCTGTTTCAAATTATTTTACCACTAAAGTGCTCTCCAAAATGGCAGGCTGGGCTTAGATGTGCAAAATCCAAGAAGTACTTGCACTGCATACAAGTTGCTTAATTTCAAAAACACATTCAACCATTCAACTCAGGTTCAGAGGGACTCAGAGAACATTAGGAGCAGAGCAGAAAGCATCATGGAGCTCTGAATAGGACAGGAACTAAAACCAGAAACGAGCGCTAGCCAACCACACAGCAGTGATAAGAACGACAGGGTAGACACACTCGTGACACATTACGCCACTCTCTAAAAGGATGCTTGGCCGGGCGCGGTGGCTCATGCCTGTAATTCCAGCACCTTGGGAGGCCAAGGTGGGTGGATCACTTGAGGTCAGGTGTTTGAGACCAGCCTGGCCAACAAGGTGAAACCACATCTCTACTGAAATACAAAAATTAGCTGGGTGTGGTGGTGCATGCCTGTAATCCCAGCTACTTGGGAGGCTGAGACGTGAGAATCACTTTGACCTGGGAGGCAGAGGTTGCAGTGAGCTGAGATCACACTACTGCACTCCAGCCTGGGTGACAGAGCAAGACTCTGTCTCAAAAATAAATAACTAAATAAAATAGAAAAATTAGTCAGGTGTGGTGGTGCATGCCTGAAATCCCAGCTACTTGGGAGGCTGAGACAGGAGAATCACTTGAGCCCAGGAGGTGGATGGAGGCTGCAGTGAGCTGAGATTGCACCACTGCACTCCAGACTGGGCGACAGAGCAAGACTCTGTCTCAAAAATAAATAAATAAATAAATAAATAAATAAATAAATAAATGGATGCTTGTCTTCAGAATTTTAACAGAATGAGTAAGCATTAGGACTAGAATATGAAATTTTGAAAACTGGATATAAAATTACATCTACAGGATGGCCTCAATACAAAAAAAAAAAAAAAGAACATAGATAAAAGTTTATTGGGGGGAAACAAAATAACACTATTGTCTTTGAATATATGAGGGTTTTTCCTTTCTGTACTTTTCAGTGACTTCTAACACAAAGACCATATACTATTTTTATAAGAGAAAAGTATTTTATTTTTGGCTGGGCACAGTGGCTCATGCCTGTAATCCCAGGACTTTTGAGCCCAGGAGTTCAAAACCAGCCTGGGGAACACAGTAAGTCCCCAAGTCAATTAAAAAATAATAATAGGACAGGCGTGGTGGCTCACACCTGTAATCCTAGCACTTTTTGGAAGGCCAAAGTGAGCAGGTCACTTGAGGTCAGGAGTTCGAAACCAGCCTGGCCAACATGGTGAAACACAGTCGCTACAAAAAATAAAAACTAAAAAAAAAATTAGCCAGGCATGGTGGCAGGCAACTGTAATCCCAGCTACTTGGGAAACTGAGGCAGGAATTCAAGAATTGCTTGAACCCGGGAGGCGGAGGTTGCAGTGAGCTGAGATTGCACCACTGTCCTCCAGCCTGGGCAACAGACCAAGACTCCATCTCAAATAATAATAATAATAATACGTTTTTTAAAAGAAAAAATATTTTAAAAACAAGCAAAGTTTGAATAAAGCACAGTGAGCAAATGGGTTTTATTCTAAGCAGGCTGAAAAGTACTTTCATTTGTCTTGATGTCCAGAAATAACCACACACATTCGAGTCACAGGGTCAAACCTCAAGTAGCCCTGGGATCACAAAACAGAACACCTGGGAAAACTTTGTTGTTGTTGCTGCTGCTAAGACAGGGTCTCTGTCGCCTGGGCTGGAGTGCAGTGGCACAATCATAGCTCCCTGCAACCTTGACCTCCTGAGCTCGAATGATCTTCAAGCCTCAGCCTCCCAAGTAGCTGGGACCACAGGCACACACCACCATGCCTGGCTAATTTTTTTATTTTTCTTTCATAGAGATGGGGGTCTCACTATGTTGACCAAGCTGATTTCGAACTCCTGTCCTCAAGCCCTCCTCCTGCCTCAGCCTCCAAAGTGCTGGGATCACAGGTAGGAAAACTCTGAAAACTAAGGATGTTTTACCTGAATCACAAAATAAAACATTCATTTCACACTTACCCCTAAGAAGTCCATGCAGATTTAACCTAAGGTTTCTTTGTTGTTGTTGTTTGTTTTTTTACCTTCCCTACAATTCAGACGAACATAAATTCATTACTTTGCTTTAAAGCATCATAGAAGTTTTTAAGCAACCTTTCTGTTAAGAAAAGGAAAATAAAATCTCAGGCCCTGGCTCTAGTAAGTTATGTCAAGTTGGAACAGCAGTACAACTAAAGGCCCAGGGAGCTTACCCAGTGCTGGTCCCAGCAGGGAGCACTTCAGAGCATTCTAGACTCCCAAGTCAGCCTAGAGAACACTGTTACACTGCAGGGCTTCTGAGGGCACCCAGGACCATCTTTATGAGAGATCTAAACCCAGGCTTTACGAGGTTTTCCATGAAACTTTCAGTCAGATGTAACCTACAGCCAACACTGTGTGTATGTCAAGTGCTAGGTTTAGACGGGGGGCATCTAAGAAACAGACTTCACTTCCCAGCTCTCACTCTCACCTCTTCTGAGTTAAATATTAATCACCAAGTTAGAATTTATTTAGCATTTAACACACACACGATGTTATTTACTCTTAAGGCAATCGTGTAAGCCACTGGTTGAAGGGCCCAAAGCTCAGAGAAGTCTGGTATGGGCACCAAGATCACTTACAAACTCAATGCTAACAAAGGTGCCAGGATTCAAACCCAAGCCTGACCCCAATACCGATGGCTCAGGACCACCATGTTCCCCAACATCTCATTGGCTAGAAAGTCACTGAAAATTCTAACAGTAGAAAACCTGAATCTTAAGATCCTAAGACCACTTCCACAGGGAAATGAGACCTCACAGCATTTGTCTATGAGAGTGTTCCTAAAAACCTCTGACATCCACTGAGATTCGTGGGAAGAACCCAAGCCTCTCCCATCAATATTCTCCAAGCTTCATTTTAAAAGCCCCAAGTCTGGGAATCTTCACCATTGCACTCACTAGATCGCAAGCTACTCCAGAACAGGGATCATGATTTCTTTTCTCTTTGTGTGCCAAAGAGCATCTCATGGGCCACAGCCTGGGACTTCAGAGGCACCTGAAAAGTGCCCTCTGGATGAATGACTGGATTGGTGATGGCCCAGGGCCCTTGGCAGTCAGGGGAGGCCAACAACTGTTGCTGAAGGCCAAATCCAAAACCTGACTAAGCATTTATTCAATTTCATTTCCAAGTTTTGCCTTTTCTGTTCCTTCTTATTCTAGCAGTACATAAACTATTACCTCCACTTACAAAGTACCAGCAGTACCTGGAAAAGGTAGACGTCTCCAAAGGAGTTGCTGAGGCAGAACACGTTTTCTTTCTTGGGATGTTCTGGAACAGACTGCACTATGCTGTCTTCTGCAAACAGAGCACACCGAGGGGCACTGCTCTGATCCATGGAATTCTTCCCATAGGTCTCATAAAACAGCAGCGTGCATCCTGTGAAACAGAGAAGCAAAAGAACATCCCGGTCATCTCTGGAGATGTAGGAAAGGACTGGGAAGGTAAGTGATACACTTTTAAAAACACCTGAGTGAGACAATCATGTGACAGAAACACGGTAAACAAGGAAAAGTGGCATCTGAAGTATACCTAGTTGTATCAGAATGAACTTCAATGAAAATGAGATGTCTTTGTAAATGTAATATCAGTAATAACAATACCAAATAATAAGTTGTTGTTTAACTCTTGTAAGTACTCCACATGCACTGGCTTATTTAATCCCCATAGAGGCCCGAAGGTGGGCAGGGTTATTCAGCCCATTCTACTGTAACCCAAAAAGTATCTAGGACAGGTCTCGATCCACTGAGAAGTTTATTTTACCAAAGTTATGGACATGTCCAGAGGAAGAGAACACAGAATCACAGAAACAGTCTGTGGTCTGTGCCTTTCTCCAAAGATGATGTTGAGGGCTTCAATGTTTAAAAATTAAAAGTGGGCTGGAGGGGAAAGAGGGAGAGCGTGGTAATCCACCTGCTGCAAGAGAAAAGGAGCAGGCAGGGAAACTGTCAATCACGTAATCATCCAGCACTTGGTGAATCAGCACTTCACATAAGATAAGGTGAACACAGCGTAGCTAGCTACCTGTGGGGATATTTAACCTTTTATCTGTAGCTTCTGCTTAGAAAGAAATGGAAAGGCAGCTTCTCGCATGACTCAGCTTTCAGCTTAATTTTTTTTTCCTTCTGGCATCAAGAATCGGGGTCCCCAGGTTTTATTTTCCTTTCACACTAAAAATGAGAAAACTGAGAGATTGATTTACTTGCAAGGGTCCCATCGCTGCCCTGTGGAGCAGCAGGGATGTGAACTCAGGCCCTCTGGCCCCAAAGCTCTCGTCCTTAAGCACAACACCACATCATTTAGGGAATCTCAATGTGAGAGGCCAAAGAAAATCCCAAACTCACTCACTCCACTGACCATCAATGGAAACAGGAAACTGAACATACTTCGGGGACTTTGCCATTTATGAGAAAGTAGCCATTTTGTTCTCCAAATGCAATGTAAAATAACTTAATTTTTAGTATTGCCTTTTATCTCATAGTAATAGAAAACATTACTTAGACTAAGGGAGAAAAGTGAAACTAAATGTGCCTGAATTTTCAAACATTACTCTAAACATACTGCAACCTATGCTTTTAAGTACTTATTTTTCCCCTCATAAGCTAACAAAGTATTGCAGGTAGAAGTTATTATGAGTTTGTTTCATTAATTAGAAATTGCATAATTATTAGACACAATTTTTAAGCAAATTAATGTTTCTAAAATGCTCACAAATGTGTCCTCTTGTATAGGTTAACTCTCCCCTCAAATCTGTATCCAATAAACTTTTTTGACCACTTCTCATCTGCCAACCTCCAACATACAAATAACAATGACCACCATGTGGGTGCTTCGCAAGTGCCTTTCACATTGACAGGAAAGAAACCCCAGCCTGCCTTCGCTGTAAACAAATGCCTGGGGTGCACTTCATGGTACTTTATCCTACTGTGTTTGCATCCTCATTCATAGAAGTTCAGATGTTTTAAAAACTATTTCAGTCTTTCCAATTTCATTACTTCCTTTAAAAATAAGTCTTGATATGAACAAACAAGTTTATACAATAGAACTGATAACGGCACACAGAAGCCAAGAGAGAAAGATGCCTGCTCCAAGCTTGGACTTCGGAAACAGTACTTTCTCCCTCCATGGTACTTTATGATCTCAAGAAACTGCGCATTTACTCCTTCCCGCAAATAAAACTCATCCAAACTAACAGGCTGACGGAACTCAAATATTACAAACCAGGGAAAGCAGCAAGAGGTTTATAGCCAGAGCTGCTTCTTGCAGTCCTGGCCAGTATCTTTTTCCAGCCACTGATGCAGCAGTTAAACAATAAACCACATCTTCCCATCGAGTAAGGCCACCCGATGCTACCGTTGCACATGCTACAAACCATGACCCGGGGCCTCAGGACCAGGGCAAAGGGGCAGAGCAGCTCCAGCGGCATCCACGTCCAAATTCTTTCCGATGGGTTCATATTCACTTCCCAGCTTCCCTAACACTGGAATCCCAACAGCCATGGTTTAAATCGTGGCATCTAGAGGAAATGAATGCAAACCTTGGGCCAATGCCAAAATGTCACCAAACCTAACAAGCCATGGATAACAGACTACAAACTTGGAGGCATGAAACCAAAACAGGACATTTCACATTAGAGCCACGCCAGGAAGTAAAACAATAGGCAGAATTTTGTGGCTATTGAATTTAAAAATCAGGAAATCAATTTTCACTCTACAACACCAAGTTCAACTTCACGGGACTCTGCATCTCTAAGGGGGCACCGGGGCCAGTGGAAAGCTGCATCCACGTGAGTGAAGCCTCTGCCGTTCACCCCGGTGCTGGGGGCCCCCAGCACTGCCCGGTCCCTACCGAGCACTGGTCTTGGCTTCAAGGGGTCATTGACACTGGACGTTCTTGCTATGGTAGCAGAAAGAGAAAACAGATTGGCATAGCAATGGCAGTACAGGAATCGAGAGGTAATATTAGTAGAAATCTCACCCAGGGAAAGGAGGGCAATTTAGGCTTGGTTTTCCCTCAAATGCATCTTTTCTATGACACCCTCTTAACCTCCCCTCCCTGCTGCTGGCCTATCTCAGGGCAGAATTACCAGTATCCTAAAATTATTTTATGAACTCCTCTCCTGACACTGACACTCAGCCTGTTGCACATTTTGAGGGATATGTTTAATGACCTTGCCAACTCTTCAGCCCAGAAAGTCCCCAGTGAACTCCATGAAAACCCACTCATTGGAAAAGACAAATGGAAAGCAGAATTACCCTTGTTAAAAATTTATTACATCCTCTAAAGCCTTGAAAAACATGTATGTCCCTAGCATATCTATACATTCCAGGTAGGCAGGTAACCAGATGGTTTGTTAATAACAGCTCTCTCCAGAAAACTGTCTCCCATTTATTTACCTGGATACTTTAAGGATAATTTTAAAATTAGGCTTAAATGTATGTTTGTGTGTGTATACATATATACGTGTTTTTAACTAAGATTAAACCAAACAGTTAAGTCCAAACATTACAACTTGTATTCTAAGCCAAGAAATTAGAATTCAACATACAGAATTCCCAGAGGAAAGAGGTGTAGAAAAAACCACATGGAAAAGGTTATGCTGGGGGAAAAACATCTTTATCGCATGTCTTGCCTTGGCTGCAAAGGAAAGGAAGAAATGTGTGCTTGATAACATTTATACTACAAAGCACCCTTTATCCATGGATCTTGAAGTGTTTTACAAGCAAACAACCAGGAAAGCAGGGCCAAGCCAAGACTACAAATCCAGCAATGCTCAGTGACAACTCAGGTCCATCACTACCCCTGAAGTTGGTAGCCAGAAGTTCCTGGTCTATCTTTTGGGAAAAAAATACAGGAAGCTGCCAATCAGCTCTTCTAGACCTTAAGTGATATCTGCCTGAGTTTCCCTCAAGAAGCCTGCAACAGTTTGGCTCTGGGCAAATGTGGTCAGTAGCAGAGAAATCAAGAAGGGAGTATCTTTCCATGTGCCCATGGCTGTCACTGTTGTTACATTAATTTAGAATCAGCCTGTCTCCCATCTATTAGTTCCATTCTAACCTCTGCACACCCAGAATAAAGTCAATGTCTATTCTACACACTGCTGTTCACTCTCACCCAGTTCTTATTTTCACCATGCTAAATATCCCTAGATCTTTATGCCCTCCTCCATGTGGCACAGCTCTAAATCTCCTTGTCGTCACCTATGGCCCTGCTTCTCAAAGTGGTATATTCTCTCTCTCTCTCTCTCTCACACACACACACACACACACACACGCACAGTCACCCTGCCCCCCAGTCCAGCCCTCTACGACCGGGGTGATGTATACTGGGGGTTTTCAAATCCATAGACAGGCAGGGAAGAAATTCTCAAAGAATTAATTTTAAGAAACAAATTTTATATTTAAAAAGTAGATACATGACACATGATGGGGTAACGTGCATCCATTCTAACTATTCATATCATGTGACTAGGAGGCAGCTTCCGATTATGATTCACAGACAGTCCCAGATGTTCACCCCTTAAGGGAACATGTCCACTCTCTCCCCATTTAGGGCTCCTCCGGGAGAACCTTTCAAGAATCAATTTCCCATTTCCTAACAAATCTCCTGCAATACGGCACAAGGAGGGAAACGACCAGCTCTGACCAGAGCAAAGAAAGAAGAGACTGTCATCTCCTTTGCAAGAGATATAGCATCTCTAAGGAGGCAGCTGATGATCATATGGCATCTTTAACGAGGTAGCTGATGATCAAGGTGCATCTCTAATAAGGTAGCTAAAGATCACATTTGCTCTTTGAAATCACATTTACTTTTTCAGCCACATCACCTGGGAAACACATGGCCTACACAATAAACCCCGACATCTTTTTCACTTATAATACTTGTTTTGGTTTTTTGTTTGTTTGTTTTTGAGATGGAGTTTCACTCTTGTCACCCAGGCTGGAGTGCAGTGGCACGATCTCGGCTCTCTGCAACCTCTGCCTCCCAAGTTCAAGCGATTCTGCAGCCTCAGCCTCCTGAGTAGCTGGGATTACAGACACCTGCCATCATGCCAGGCTAATTATTGCATTTTTAGTAGAGATGGGGTTTCATCATGTTGGCCAGGCTGGTCTCAAACTCCTCACCTCAGGTGATCCACCCACCTCGGCCTCCCACAGTGCTGGGATTACAGGCGTGAGCCACCGCGCCTGGCCTCACTCATAATAGTTTGCACCACATTTCCTTATCCTGTCCTTGGATAGCTATCTGACTTCTAAACCTTAAAGCTGAACTTTCTTATCTTTTTAAATTTTAATCCTGCCAGATTCAACCCATTATTTCATCTTTCCAAATCGTTTCTGTCATTCAATACAGAAATCTGCCTGTCCAGTATGGAAAAATTGAGGACGTTCTTTACCTTCCTCAGCCAGCCACAATGTCTACAAGCATCCAAATCTAGGGATGGAAAAGAGGACTGCAGTATGTGAGGGATGCTGGGCCCCTGGGCTTTGTACACCTACCAGCCTGCTAGGAAAAGGTATCACTTGGACATGAAACACCTTTGCAATTGCCCCTTTTACCACCAGAGGGGCTTGTGGTAACCAAGACATGATGCCTGCCCTCCACGGTTGGGGGAGCAGGGCTCCAACTGTTCAATAAGGGGCAAAGAAAAGCTAGAAAGGGGTAATTGAGAGGGCACTGGGCATTGCACAAGTAGTATTTGCAGATGTTTCTGCTCTCTCCTGTGACAGGGAAGGGCATCACTTGACAATGAGGTTTGGCTTCTGAACAACACACTCAGCTCCTCTGACAAAGAGTCCCAGGGGGCTGTGCAGAATGCCAGAGGCTGCAAGGCAGCTCTGTGTGCATCTGCATAAATCAACGCTGTACAGATTTGGAGCTTCTTGCTTCCTCACAAGACATTTAGATTTCTTCAAATCTATACAAGGCAACTATAGTTTTTAAATGGCAATTCTTATAAAAAAAAAAAAAGTTTCTCATCTCAAAAAAACAAATTCTTACTCCTATTGTCTTTATGTTTAAAAAAAGACAGCTGGTTCATCAATGATAGACTGGATTAAGAAAATGTGGCATATATACAACATGGAATACTATGCAGCCATAAAAAAGGATGAGTTCACGTCCTTTGCAGGGACATGGACGAAGCTGGAAACCATCAATCTCAGCAAACTAACACAAGGACAGAAAACCAAACACCGCATGTTCTCACTCATAGGTGGGAACTGAACAAAGAGAACACTTGGACACAGGAAGGGGAACATCACACACTGGGGCCTGTCGGGAGGTGGGGGGCTGGGGTAGGGATAGCATTAGGAGAAATACCTAATGTAAATGACGAATTGATGCGTGCAGCAAACCAACATGGCACATGTATACCTATGTAACAAACCTGCATGCACATTGTACACATGTACCCTAGAACTTAAAGTATAATAAAAAAAAAAAAGACAGCTGCACTTGTTAGTGATGACCACAACTAGGCTTTGTTCATAAAGCTGGAATGACAAATCAATAATCCAGATGATATTCTTAGTTGCATAAGCTAGAAGAAAAACCTCTTTGGAGTTCTGAACATGTACAGCATGTGAAATTCAGAAGCTGCCTTCCAAATAACTAAACTACTTTTGGTTATTTACTTTTTTTCTCCAAATCCAGCAAAAATATCACAGACAGTATAGGCATACCTATAAAATAAGCAATAAGTATTAAATCCAGTCATTACATTAGGCCGGGTGCAGTGGCTCATGCCTATAATCCCAGCACTTTGGGAGGCCAAGGTGAAGAAACTGCTTGAGGTCAGGAGTTATGAGAGTAGCCTGGTCAACATGATGAATCCTCGTCTCTACTAAAAATTAGACAAAAATTAGCCAGGTGTGGTGGCGCACACCTGTAATTCCAGCTACTTGTAACAATCTGAGGCACGAGAATTGCTTCAGCCTGGGAGGCAGAGTTTGCAGCGAGCTGAGATCGCTCCATTGCACTCCAGCCTGGGCAACAAAGCAAGACTCTGTCTCAAAAAAATAAAAATAAGTAAAAAATCCAATAATTATTTATTGAACTGCATAATGCACGTGAATAGTAGGTAAAACCTATTTCACAGGTGTGAGAAAGTATCTGCAGTAAGGCAGGCCATGGATCCAGTGTCAAACCCCTCATGTGAACTCACATCAATGCTAGACTCTCGGCACTTCCTGGGAAAGAACACGGCTGGAGGAAATGATTCCCAGTGGCCTCAGCAGGTGACACTGCACTCACCTTTCAGCGTTACCCAGTACTGTTTCCATTTCCTTCTTGCCACCAGCTCGAGCTTCCTTTCCTTCTGCACAGTGACCAGGGGCTTGAAGAAAAGCCACCCGGCTTTCCGGACCACCCCCTGTTCCTTCTCAAAGAGCAGATCCAGCTGTTCCAGAGAGCTGAGCGACTCGCTGCTGGACTCGGCGGTTTCTGTAGACGTTTCTATGTTCTCAATGTTGGTCCTGCTCATTTCCAACTCTCTCATGAAATTCTCATAAATGTTCTGTCGGAGGGGATCGCTGCCAATTGCATGTGTGGATTCACTTCTCTGAGACAGGATCTGAGCAGAGCCTCCTGACCACAGAAAAGCAGACGCCTGGGAGGGCCCCTGCACATCTGTATTCAGTCCATCAGAGCGACTGTCAAAGTAGTCACTGCCCTCCTTGGACCTCGGCTCCTGTGAGAAACACACAAGATCACCCATCAGAGCTGACAGCTATCCAAAGCGTCCCTTCTTGAACACAGCATAAGTGTAGTATCGGTGGCTGCTAATAATGTAATGCAAAGCAAGATTCTGATAACAAAAATACATCTTTAACCACCAAGTCTTCATACCAGAAAGAATTTTCAAAATAGTGTTGCCTAAGCCAACTGATATCCAGTAGAGTTAGCGCTTAAAGAGGTAAATAAAACATCAAGGGCTCTCCTAAATCTAACCTATGCTTAGCATCGAGAAACTAGTATGTTTACAACACACTAGTGAAGATTACTAGAATGATATTTCCTTGCTCACTGCTAACCATGAATCAGTATCTTCCAGGAAAGAATTCATATTCTTGCAATTTATTTTTCCCCGGGATCATTTGAAAGGTAAATTAGAAAATTACTAGTACCAGGGCAGGGTGGGGAAGATAGGGACTCAGTATTGTTACACAAAACCCAAAAACTTCTCTTCCTCTCCCTATAGTCCCCAGCTTCTGGCCAAGTGCCTAGGTCTAGACTTCCAGACTTTGAGATCTCTAGTATCTTATTTTCACAGTTCATATAGTAAAAATAATAGGTGGTGAGGTGGCTCATGCCTGTAATTCTAGCACTTTGGGAGGTCGAGGCAGGTGGATCACCTGAGGCCAGGAGTTCGAGACCAGCCTGGCCAACATGGTGAAACCCGGTCTCTACTAAAAATACAAAAATTAGCCGGGCATGGCGGTGAGCACCTGTAACCCCAGCTACTTGGGAGGTTGAGGCAGGAGAATCACCTGAACCTGGGAGGCGGAGGTTGCTGTGAACCAAGATCGCGCCATTGCACTCTAGCCTGGGCAACAAGAGCAAAACTCCATCTCAATAATAGTAATAATAATAATAATAATAATAATAATACACTTAGGATTCCTTATCTATGAAGGGTACTGGCTAGTAACTATAGCTTTTTTTTTTCTTTTTTTTTTTTTTGTTTTTTTGAGATGGAGTTTCGCCCGGCTAATTTTGTATTTTTAGAAGAGACGGGGTTTCTCCATGTTGGTCAGGCTGGTCTCAAACTCCCAACCTCAGGTGATCTACCCACCTCGGTCTCCCAAAGTGCTGGGATTACAGGCATGAGCCACCGAGCCCAGTCAGTTTTTTTCATAATTAATATTTCTTACTTAATTTGATAATTACTTTCATGAAAAAATATACTTATTTATTCATTCACATCCGTTCATCTGAGTACCTATTTTATTCTAGGTACTGGAGATATCAAAGACATGATTCTTAACTGTAGTACTTATTCCAACACAAAAATCAAACACAGGCAGTTCTAAATACAATTCATACTTATATAATACTGTTGGTCCCTGTGAGGACCTGGTGCATTGAACATCAAGCTGGCCATGCACAGAGCTGAAAACACAAAGACATTTCTCTAATATCTGGATTAGAAGTCTAGTCACTCAAGAAAAATAATTTGCATACAGGCTATTCACTGGTAAATGGCATTAATTAAAATTTTCAGCATAAAGTGAGCTTAACTTCTGACTCAAAAGGCACTGACATTCAACATTTATGGCTTAAATGAAGGTAATTCTGCAGAGACGCCAAGCACACTCAAGACTATTCAGCTGCTAGTGGGCCTTCGATTATATTTTCATATGCATTAAAATAAAAATAATGGAAAACTGGGTCAAGGACCATTGACTAAAGGTCTTATTTTGAATATTACATTGTGTAGAGAGGTTTCCTTTTCAGAAATTTCATCCAAAAATCAAGTTGCAATTACTTACTGTCTTGTAAGAGAATGATCACACAATTGGAGAGTACTTCCAAATACCCAGGAGCCATGAACCACTGCACCCCAAGCAGATATTACAAATGGAAATATGATTTGCCACCATTTACACTGCATCTCCAGTCATATTTATACACTGATGCTTATGTATAACAGAGCAAATAAACCAGCTACTGTGAGTCACGTGGACAGGAAGCTTTTGAAATACTTAGGAGTTTTTTTTTTTTTAATTCTCACTTTGTTGCTTTTCAAAAACTCCTGGCTGGGCTCGGTGGCTCACGCCTATAATCCCAGCAAGGGATTACTTGGGAGGCTGAGGTAAGTGGATCATGAGGTCAGGAGATCGAGACTATCCTGGCTAACATGGTAAAACCCCGTCTCTACTAAAAATACAAAAAATTAGCCAGGTGTGGTGGCGGGCGCCTGGAGTCCCAGCTACTTGGGAGGCTGAGGCAGGAAAGGTGAAGAAACGCTTGTCATCTAGCTAGTATTAACATTATCTCAGTGATAAATATGTCCCTCTGACTCATAACCCAAAAACATTGGAATTACCTCTGATACCCTGCCAGGGCCATGACGGAATGCTTCAAAACAAGCACAACTCTGCCAGAGAAAGGCACAAAAGTCCCAAAGTTAAGTGTGACCTACACACACTCTTGACACTGCTTCTCAAGTTACAGTGCCAACTTTTACATGTCTAACCACAGCAAAGCATGGATTTTACTTTGTCAGAAATGGTGGGGGTTGGGGGAATGCATTTTAGCATTTATAACTGATTCTTATACATAGTATGAACTCTCCCAGTCTCTAATAAATTTCTAAATCTTTTTATCTAGAATCCTAATAGCCAGTGACTAATTTTCAGGCTAATAAAAAAGAGCCTTTAAAAAATATAGAATGTCTTTAAATAGGTTCAGCTAGAATTCTTAATCACTGTGTTACGTGGATGAAACTAAAGTGGCTGCTATATATATATACACAAATCATGTGATTTCCATTTCCATACAAATGACTTCACTTCCACCAAATCGAATAATCAGAAACAAGGGCTAATGTAACTTGATGACCAGGGCAGTACAGCCGAGTGGAGATGAGTAAAGACTCAAGAGTAAAAACTTAGGCCAGGTGTGGTGGCTCACACCAGTTATCCCAGCACTTTGTGAGGCCGAGGCAGGCAGATCACCTGAGGTCGGGAGTTCAAGACCAGCCTGACCAACATGGAGAACCCTGTCTCTACGAAAAACACAAAATTAGCCGGGCGTCAGTGACGCGCGCCTGTAATCCCAGCTACTCAGATGCTGAGGCAGGAGAATCGCTTGAGTGAACCGACATGGCACCATTGCACTCCAGCCTGGGCCACAAGAGTGAGACTCCATCTCAAAAAGAAAAGAGTAAAAACTCAGAGATGTCACTCTACAGAAAGACATGTACTGCAAGATTCCACTTATACGTGGAATATCAAATAGTCCAACTCATCAAAGCAGAGAGTACAATGGTGGTTGCCAGGGGCAAGAGAGGGAAATGGGAAGGTGCTTCTTAAAGGGTACAAAGCTTCAGCTTTGCAGGAGGAACGAGTTCTGGAGCTCTAAGGTAAATTATGGTGACTACAGTTAATAATAATAAATTCTATGATTAAAATTTGCTAGGAAGGTACTTTTTTTAACAGAGCTAGACTGTCTCAAAAAATAAAATAAATAATAAAATTCTAATTCTTTGATTCTAACCAGTTTGTTTGCTTGTTTGTTTGTTTGTTTGTTGTTGAGATGAAGTCTCACTCTGTTGCCTAGGCTGGAGTGCGCTGGCGTGATCTCAGCTCACTGCAACCTCTACCTCCCGGGTTCAAGCCATTCTCCTGCCTCTGCCTCCCAAGTAGCGGGACTAACAGGCACATGCCAGCATGCCCAGTTAATTTTCATTAGAGATGGGATTTCGCCAAGTTGGCCAGGTTTGTCTTGAACTCCTGACCTCCAGTGATCCGCCTGCCTCAGCCTCCCAAAGTGCTGGGATGACAGGCGTGAGCCACTGCGCCCAGCCCTAACCAGTTTGTCTTTAACTCTACAGGCACACAGTTCAAAGTTTTTGGACAATGCAGAATTGAAGGAGACCCAGTTCCCGTGGGCAGGAGAGGCAAGAAGGGTCACTCTGCCCATGATAGAATAACTCATACACAGCAGCAACTGGTCTACTTCTGAACCAAGTGGGAACTGACACTGCAGGAGGCTTCGCAGAGCCATGTGTAGCCAGGCCACATACACAGATGAGCAACACACTGAGTGCACATAAGAGATGCAGATCATTGGCTCGATGCCACCACCAATTAGGGGACACAGTGGATGACAGCTGAACACAGGTCGGCACCATAACACTTGAATGAAAAAGGCGTGGATGTTGTCCACCTGGGACTGCAGCCCTCAAGTAAGCAGAAGGTGCGTCTCCCATTATGCTCAGCTGGGATCAGTTGTTTAGGAAATGAGAGCTGAGAGAAAAGAGTCAAGGAAATCTCTACTATTTCGTGGTCTAGTCTGAAAAAGTGATGATCCAGGAGTAAAATCACTATACAAATTACTACGATGTATTCAGGGACATGAAGAGGTCCTGAAAACAGGATGCTGATCGTCTGTTCTTCATCTCTGTGTGAAGGAGGAGGAGGGAGAACCCAAGCTCAGCACAGGAGGGGGTGGTGGAGGCAGACACACTATGTATCAGAAGGAAGTAATGAATGTCAAACTTTTAAATCTGAAGCAATCTACTCAAAAAAGTTATATTATTTTCCACCCCTAAATCTCCATATAATTAATATAATTTTATAATTTTCTGTCTATCTAGGATGCAATTTTGCTAGAGACTAATTTTGCCCACACAAATTCCCTTCAACTCCAGGACTTATACAGAGTAATTTAAAAAGAAGATTCTCGGCCGGGCGCGGTGGCTCAAGCCTGTAATCCCAGCACTTTGGGAGGCCGAGACGGGCGGATCACGAGGTCAGCAGATTGGGACCAACCTGGCTAATATAGTGAAACCCCGTCTCTACCAAAAAATACAAAAAACTAGCCGGGCGAGGTGGCGGGCGCCTGTAGTCCCAGCTACTCGGGAGGCTGAGGCAGGAGAATGGTGTGAACCCGGGAGGTGGAGCTTGCAGTGAGCTGAGATCCCGCCACTGCACTCCAGCCTGGGTGACAGAGCGAGACTCCGTCTCAAAAAAAAAAAAAAAAAAAAAAAAAAAAGAAGCTTCTCCCCTCTACAAATAAAAAATAAAAAACAAAAACATGTAACAAAACAACAACAAACTGAAAATCTAGCAATCGCCTCTAGTTACCTAAAAAGGCAAACTATCACTTTTCTTCCTGGTGGATAAGCCGCTTTGCTCCCCCAGTCAAACTCTACACGCCATGATACAGAAGTATATACATGATTCTTATTTTATCAGTTTTATCAGTATATATATTTTTCTACTACACGCACTTAGGTACAAGATATTTTCAGGATGCCGTTAGCTATCTCCATGAGGAGGTTAAGATTACACATATAGGCCGGACATGGTGACTCATGCTTGTAATCCCAGCACATTGGGAGGCCGAGGCAGGTGGATCACCTGAGGTCAAGAGTTTCAGACCAGCCTGGCCAACATGGTGAAACCCCGTCTCTACTAAAAATACAAAAATTAGCCGGGCATGGTGGTGCACGCCTATAATGCCAGCTACTTGGGAGGCTGAGGCAGCAGAATTGCTTGAACACAGGAAGCAGAGGTTGCAGTGAGCCAAGATCGCACCACTGCACTCCAGCCTGGGCAACAAGCGATATTCTGTCTCCAAAAAAAAAAAAAAAGATTACACTGTAGATATATTATCAACTTTTTTTTTTTTTTTGATGTACCAACTTAAGCAAAGAAATTTTAATTTCATGAAAGTAATACCAAATTTAACATGCCTACTCAACCAAAAATAATGACAATCTCGTCTGTTTTGTTTGGATTGTAAGAATGAGGTCTAGTAAAATTCTCAGATAACCAATTATTTCAGGAATTCTCTCCAACTCTACTTACTTTTTTTTTTAAAGACAGTGTCTCTGTTGCCCAGGTGTGATCTCGGCTCACTGCAACCTCTGCCTCCCAGGTTCAAGTGGTTCTCCTGCCTCAGCCTCCCAAGTAGCTGGGATTACAGGCACCCACCACCACCCCGGGCTAATTTTTGTATTTTGGGTAGAGACAGGGTTTTGCCATGTTGGCCAGGCTGGTCTCAAACTCCTGGCCTCAAGTGATCTGCCTGCTTTGGCATCCCCAAGTGCTGGGATGACAGGCATGAGCTGCCGTACCCAGCTATGGCCAAGTCTTAAGATTAGGCTTGTGGAGTGCAGGCAAGAGTGCGGGGACATACACAGAACCAGAATGCTATTGACTGAACATTTGTTTCCCCCCTCCCCAAAATCCATGTTGAGGCTTTAACTACCAGTGGACGGTATTTGACTAACACCTTTGAGAGGTAATTGGTTTAGAGGGGGTCATGAGGGTAGAGTTCCCATAATGGGATTAGGGTCCTTATAAGAAGAAGAAAGGAGCCTAGACCTCCCGCTCTCTCTGCTGCGTGAGGACACAGCAAGAAGGCGGCCGTCTGCAGCCAGGAAGAGAGCCCTCCCCAGAACTGGACCACACTGGTACTCTGACCTCTGACTTCCAGAATTATGAGAAATAGATGTCTGTTGATTAAACCACCCAGTCTGTGGTATTGTGTTTGCAGCCCAAGCTGACTAAGACACAGGAAGATTAAAGTTGTCACTAAAAGTGAAAATATCTGAAGCAAAAGAAAAAACAAACCCACACCTGAAAATGAGATAAGTCAGGCTTTCCACTGAACTCTTCACTTTTGCCAGATCATTTAAGCACCCCAACAACACTCTATGGTGGCTTCTACTAACCTTCCCCTTCTCCAGATGGGGAAACTGTGGGGACCCTTCCCTTTGCTCTAAGGTACACTCACCTGGAGTTTCCTTTTCTTCCTTGAGAGGCTTCCCGTCCAGTCACTGATCCGTCGCATCCTGGCTTTGAGGGAGTCCTTCTTTGCAGTATCCTCAACTAAGGCTTTGGGCTTCCGACAGGGGAGAGTGAAGGAACTGTACTGGACAGGGTCCCTGTGTGCCACCCTAGAGGGCACATCAATGTCAGAGGCAAAAGAGATGCGGTTGCTCAGGCTGGCGTGCGTGCCCATGTATTCATCAGAAAGACGGATACCTGAGGGGGACAGGCTCCCCAAGTTGGCATCTTTGTACAGTTCCCGAAGGGAGGAGAGGGAAGAGCTTTGGTTGAAAGGCTTTTTGGCATCACCAGGTGGGAAGCTGGCATGGAGGCTGGGGTCAGGCATGCCGGGGGCCAGGAAGGAGCCCTCAGCCTCGCTCAGCTCTCCAGCGTTGCCCCAAGGGGAGTCGTACCAGGATGACTCAGAACTCAGGGAGCTGCCTTTGCTGGACCGCAGGCGAGAGTCCGTGGGAGAGGGGCGATGGCTGGGCAGGGAATCAGCGCTGGACCCCCTCCTGGCTTCAGGCACTGGGGAGGTTTCTGATGCTAAGGTAGGTGAGTACCTCAGCAGCTGCACTGGCTCACTGGTGTCCTCTGCAGGCACTTTGCTGGGGTTGCCACCATTGTGGAACTCGACCCTTAAACACCCATCCAGCTTCCCCAGTGTTTTGATGAGCACTCTGGGGCTCTTGCGGTCTTCTCCTGGCAGGGTGGAGGCAATGCTCTCATTCCTCCCATAGCAGTTGAGAAGGTGTCCGTTGCAGTCTCTGGAGGTGATGTGGTTATCTGCTGGCTCATGGCCAACAGAGTGGAAGCCATTCTCAGTTGAGAAAGCAGCACTGATGCCCTGGAAATCCTTCCCTGGGGCATTTGTCCTGTGCGTGGAGTAGGCAATGCCTCTGGAGACCTTGCACGTGGAGCCACCGGGTCTCGATGCGTAAGGCTGGTTACTCTTAAAGTGAGAAAGGCAGCTTCGGGCCAGGGACCTGGACTTGTAACCTGCTCCGCTGCTTCCGTGACCCCATCCATGCAATGACTTTTCCTCTTTTGCATGAATCCCACGTATTTTCAGGGAGCAAGGAATTTGCTTAGCACCAGTGACAGTATTGCTATGATTTTTAGATCCTTGAAGGGTGTACTGACTCTCGGAGTTGCCCATTTTAACCTAAATTAAGAACAGTTGCATCAGTAAGACCGTGGCCTAAATTACGCTCCATTATGACAGAACTTTTAAAAAGAATGCGCTGCATATTACACAGCAATTTTAGTGCCTGGAAAGACTCAAAGGAGTAGGGACAAGAGTCCGTCAGTAGAACAGGCTCTCCTTATTTTGCGAGGCTGCTCATTAGCTAGACAGACAACACTGCACACCTGTCTGCTAGTTATTTTAAAGACATTATTCATTATACAATATTAATTTAGAAGTTGAACCGGCATAAAAATCAGCTTATGAGAAAGATCTGCTTCAGGCTTGGTGTTGGGAGACTTTGAACTAATGGTTTTTTTTTTTTTAAGACAGGGTCTCACTGTTATCATCCAGGCTGGAGTGCAGTGCTGCAGTCACAGCTCACAGCAGCCTCGACTTCCTAGGCTCAAGTGATCCTCCTGCCTTAGCTTCCCAAGTACCTGGGGCTATAGGCACATGCTACCACGCTCAAACTCGGGGTTTTTTTTTTTTTTTTTTTTTAAAGATACGGGGTCTCACTCTGTTGCCCCACGCTGGTCTTGAACTCCTGGGCTCAAGAGATTCTCTTGCCTCGGCCTCCCAAAGTGCTTGCATCACAGGTGTGAGCCACCACACCAGACCAAATTAATGATTCTTGAAGAGAAAAATCAGGGAAAGTATCTTTATTCTGTGAGTCTAAGTACATAGATTTCAGTGATCAGAGAGATACATTTTCATTGCACATAAACGACTGGTAGAGCTAACATCTCTCCATAGCATTTTGAGAGATTTTTGCTCAAAAACTACCACATTTTTATAACATGACACCAAGTGCCAGGCTCTGTTGGGGCTCTAGGAATACCACAAAAGAAAAAGGCCTGCAAGTCCTCAAAAAATGAGGCTGAGATGAAAAATGGGGGAAAAAATAAGAGCTCTCATTTGGGAAAGAAAAACATTTTAATAAAACTAATCTCTAGAGCTTTTCTAAAGACTTCAGGTGTCTTCACTTTAGAATACGATGAGAGAAGTAAGTATGAAGCTGACTTAGAATAAGGGCATCAGAAAAATTTAATATTAGACTCTTACTTCCTTGTAAAAACCCCAGTTTGCTCAAGGAGTCTATTAGTTAAGCCAAACTCAAAGTGAAAAGGGGGAGAGGGAAGGAGGGAGGGAGGGAGGAAAGAAGAAACCATCTCTTTTGATTCTGAAATAATTTTTTTGAGGTGGGATCTTGCTATGTTGCCCAGGCCAGTTTCAAACCCCTGGGCTCAAGGGATTCTCCTGCCTCAGCCTCCCAAGTAGCTGGAACTACAGGCACACGCCACCATGCCCAGCTAGTTTCTGACTCAAACCAGTATATCACTATTTTAGGTCAGTTGGAGGTGATGCTCTTCTGGTGAAGACTCCAGATATATTTAGTAGGCTTTTTATTTTTAATTCTTTTATATCTAAGAATGTGTGCCACAAAACAGAAGTTAAATGGATTGACTTTTCTTTGGGGGTAATTATCAAATATTTTAAAATCAAAATCACTAGCCCAAATAATTAAATCTTTACTTATTACCTTATTCACAGTCATGCAACTTGACATGACCCCCAAGGCACATGGGTTGGGTTTACCTGAAGTCTAGTTTCTGCTCTGAGGGAGATTAGTGGTCAGTAGGCTTTACATGGTCTTGGGAGCAATGCAGCACATTTAACAAGCACGCAAAGTGAGTCCATGAAGTGAGCCTGAAAAACAGAAATGCAAGAAAACTCTGTGAACTGTTTTACTCCAAGCTCCCACAAAGCCAAAAGGAAGGTTTAACACAAATTATAAGAAGAAACAACTGGTATCCAGGGTCACTGTCAAGGTAATATATGAAATGTCTGTGAACCGTGTGATTCATCAGGGTCATTTGAAGCCAGAACTGCCCATCCAGTCTTGCAAAGGCCACCAACTCAACACCCAGTCTGCAGTCAAATGCATGCCTTTGTTTCAGGGGAGACTGCTCCAGTGAGTCATGCATGGCTCATCTGTCACCACGACCAGGAAAACAACTCTCAGTCTCACAGGGCTGCAGGAGCGTTGGGCTGGTGTGACAAGAGGTGGCCCTTGTTCTCTATTTGACCAAGCAGTAAAAATACAGCCCAAAATGTAACATCACAGTGAATAGTCCTTGACTAAAATAATTTAGCTTGTAGACATTGACCCCATAAATGAGATTAAAAGCTTTCTTAAGCACATGTTAGTAGGGGCAAGAGGTCCCCCCTGAGGGATAAGGCAGGGCTTCTGAAAGGGAGGAGGACTGGCTGAGACGGGGAGGCTCCCTCTGGCCATGCTCACTGCTGGATACGAAGCCACAGACACGGGAAGTAGAGGGGTGAGGGCTTAATAGTGAGTTTTTGTTCCTTTTAAAAAAAGAAATGTTTATTGGTAATTGTGGTCAAACATGGATAACATAACATTTTTCATCTTATCCTTTTATTTTATTTTATTTATTTATTTGTTTTTATTATTATTATTTTTTGAGACAGAGTTTTGCTCTTGTTGCCCAGGCTGGAGTGCAGTGGCGCGATCTCAGCTCACCGCAACCTCTGCCTCCTGGGTTCAAGCGATTCTCCTGCCTCAGCCTCCCGAATAGCTGGGATTACAAGCATGAGCCACCACGCCCAGCTAATTTTGTACTTTTAGTAGAGTCGGGGTTTCTCCATGTCAGTCAGACTGGTCTCGAACTCCCGACTTCAGGTGATCTGCCCACCTCCGTCTCCCAAAGTACTGGGATTACAGGCATGAGCCACCGTTCCCAGCCCATCTTACCCATTTTTAAATGTACAGGGCAGCAGTAAGTACACTGTTGTACAACCATCACCGACATTCATCTTCAGAACTCTTTCCATCTTGCAGAACAGAAACTCTGCACCCATTAAACAGCAACTCCCCAGTCCCACAGCCCCTGGCAACCGTCACTCTACTTTCTGTCTCTATGAATTTGAGGACTCTAGATACCGCATATAAGTGAAAGTATTTGTCTTTTTGCAACTGGTTTATTTCACTTAGTATAATGCCCTCAAGTTTCATCCCCGTGGTAGCAGGTGTCATACTTTTCTTCCTTGTTAAGGCTGAATAGCATTCTATTATATGCCGCATTTTGTTTATTCATCCATCCTATGGAGAGACACTTGAGTTGCTTCCACCTCTTGGCTATTATGAATAATGCTGCTATGAACATGGGCATTTATCCCTTCCAGACCCTGCTTTCAATTTTTCGCGATATACACCCAGAAATTTTTCGCGATATACACCATCCTATTGCATATTGTGGAAATGCAATAGGATTAGGTTATTCTATTTTTAATTCTTCTTCTTTTTTTTTTTTTTTTTGGAGACAAAGTCTTCTCTGTTGTCCAGGCTAGAGTGCAGTGGCACAATCTCGGCTCACTGCAACCTCCGCCTCCTGGGTTCAAGTGATTCTCTTGCCTCAGCCTCTCAGGTAGCTGTGATTACAGGCGTGCACCATTACGCCAGGTAATTTTTGTATTTTTAGTAGAGACAGGGCTTCACCGTGTTGACCAGGCTGGTCTCGAACTTCCAGCCTCAAGTGATCCACCCACCTCGGCCTCCCAAAGTGCTGGGATTACAGGCATGAGCCACCGCGCCCAGCTCTATTTTTAATTCTTTAAGGAACCGCCATACTGTTTTCCACAACAGCTGCACCATTTGACATGCTCACCAACAGTGCAGCAGAGTTCCAGTTCCTCCACATCCTCACCCATGCTTGCTATTTTCTGTTTTTTGACAGTCGTCATCCTAATGGACATATCTCATTATGGGTTTCATTTTCGTTTCTCTAATGATAAGTGATATTGAACCATCTTTTTCACGTGCTTATTGGCTATTGTATATCTTCTTAGGAGGGTTCAATGGCACCTTTTTTTTTTTTTTTTTTTTTTTTGAGACAGACTCTCACTCTGTTACCCAGGCTGGAGTACAGCAGTGCAATCTCGACTCACTGCAACCTCTGCCTCCCAGGTTCAAGTGATTCCCCTGCCTCAGCCTCCCAAGTAGCTGGGATTACAGGTGCCCACCACACACTCGGCTAATTTTTATGTTTTTAGTAGAGACGGGGTTTCACCATGTTGGCCAGGCTGGTCCTGAACTCCTGACTTCAGGTGATCCACCCGCCTCGGCCTCCCAAAGTGCTGGGATTACAGGCGTGAGGCACCGCACCCAGCCTCAGTGGTGACTTTTACAGTTAGTGGGAGGAGAAGCAAGACACCAGAGCTAGGTTCCTCTAACAAAGCCAAAGACAAATCTCCTGCCTGAGTCTATCCACACAGATACATTTTAAAATAAAAATATAAAAAAATAAAGTCAAATACATTTTCCACTTGGCCATCAGCAGGAAATCCAATAGCTCAGCCTCTAATTAATGAGGACTGAGAAGGTGCCTGCTATGCCGCCAACCCCCTACCTTTCAGTAGGCAGCTGTGCCACACATCTAAAAAGGGGATAGCAACCGCTAGACTTGCCACTAGAACCTGGCCCCATCTCACACATGGGGCTGGACCACAAGAAGCCCACCTTTTTAAAGTCCAAAACTGGCTGGGCGTGGTGGCTCATGCCTGTAATCCCAGCACTTTGGGAGGCCGAGGCAGGGCAGATCACCTGAGGTTAGGAGTTCGAGACCAGCCTGACCAACATGGAGAAACCCCATCTCTACTAAAAATACAAAATTAGCCAGGCATGGTGGTGCATGCCTGTAAACCCAGCTACTCAGGAGGCTGAGGCAAGAGAATCACTTAAACGCCAGACACTTAAACGCCAGAGGCAGAAGTTGCGGTGAGCCAAGATTGCACCATTGCACTCCAGCCTGGGCAACAAGAGCGAAACTCCATCTCAAAAGAAAAAAAAAGTTCCAAACCTGGCTGGGCATAGTGGCTCAAGCCTGTAATCCCAGCACGTTGGGAAGCCGAGGCAGATGGATCACTTGAGCCCAGGAGTTTGAGACGAGCCTGGCCAAAATGGTGAAACTCCATCTCTACTAAAACTACAAAAAAATTAGCCGAGTGTGGTGGCATACACCTGTAATCCCAGCTACTGGGGAGGCTGAGGTGGGAGAATTGCTTGAACCGGGAGGCAGAAGTTGCAGTGAGCTGAGATCAAGCCACCGGACTCAAGCCTGGGCAACAGACACAGCAAGACTGTCAACTCTCTCAAAAATGATGATGATAATAATAAACAAATAAAGTTCAAAACCTGAGCCACTGCTCTACCTCAGCTACCCTTTTATTTTTTTAACTGAGGGAACTACAAATGGCCAGAGAGCTGCCACTCAGACTGTCACAGTGAGTGGATCAGAGTGAGCCTTCATTTGTTTCCTTTCGTAAAGACCTTGCAAGGTCCAGCGATGACACTGGAGGCGAAAGGCTCCCGGTCTCTCGCTCCTCAGCCACCTCTCTTTGTCAGCCCTCCTGAGCTGCAGCATACACAGCACAGGCCCCAAGTTCGCCAAAACCAGCGGACAAAACTGCGATTGAGTGGCCGACTGTGTCAGCTGCTCATGGACACACAAAGAGGTCAGAATTCAAAGTCACAGAATCGCTCCCAGGTGGAAGTTTCTGCCTAGCGGCAGGTTAGAACCTAAGCTCATCTCACTACTTTTGCAATTAAATAGCTTAATTGTTTTATTTCGTGGGATATTTCTAAAAACACAGGAGACTCCATCCTCTACTGAATGCTGTGCACTCAAGGCCTAGCACCTGGAGGCTCATGTAAGCACTCAGCAGACACCTGTGACAGCAATTCATGTGCTACACAGTTGATGCAGACCCCAGACCAAGGGCGAGAATCCTCCTTACTGGGTATGACAGAAAGACTGGTGTATCAACTCACAAGGATACGTTTCCATAATTAAGATAGAGAAAAGCAAACAGGGAGTGACAAAAGTATAGAACAACATGCATTTTCACATGTGCACAATGCTGACAAAATGTGCAATTTTGGGTCAGTCCTGGCAGGGAAGAAACAAAAAACAAAAAAACAGCCTTAAACTGTAGGAGGAAGAATTTATCCAATATTTATGAGAAATTTATTGACAGGAAGGATAATCCCTGAGGGAAGCTAAGTAATTATTGTCCCTGAAGAGTTTGACAAGTTGAACAGATATTTATCTGTCATGCTTCAGCTATGATTTTTGTCTGGAAGCAAGGGAATATTTAAGGCAAATGTTCAGTAACCTCTGGCCCCCGACTCCTTTATTAAAGGAATTTTATGATATTCCAGTTTAAAAACTATTTTAGTTAATAGAAAGGGGGCTGAAAAAATTTAAAAAAAAAAACAGATTTCATGTAAACTCTTTTTTTTAAAAAGTATTTTAAAAGGGCCTGATGTTTACAAATAGCAAAAGTACGTATAGGTATAGTCACCCGCAGTAACTCCTGTGAAGGTATTCTAACCTGCAGGAATGGGTATGAGCTATAACAATAAGTGGCGAGGCCTAGGGCTGGAAGAGACGTAATTTAAGTGAAGTTACTCCAGAATAATGTGGCACCAAGAGTGCGTATACTTAGCAAACATTTTATGTTGTGACATTTTATGCTGTGTACAAATTTTTTTATAATTATATTTTATTTACAGGACAATTATATATAATAAATATTGGAATTTAAAAAAACTGAATCACAATGACGTGGACCTAGAAAAAAAAAATCCTACCTTTCATTCTGCATTCCCTCCAAACTCCAAAATCCTACCTTCCATTCTGCATTCCCTCCCAATCCCCAAAAATCCCACTTTCCATTCTCCATTCCCTCCAAACCCCAAAATCCTACCTTCCATTCTCCATTCCCTCCAATCCCCCAAAATCCCACCTTCCA
>NC_045438.1:56476616-56506356 GCF_002776525.5 Piliocolobus tephrosceles | reverse complement strand
TTCCCTCCAATCCCCCAAAATCCCACCTTCCATTCTCCATTCCCTCCCAATCACCATTCACATGAGTATGCTCTGTAGCTTTTTAAGCTAAACTTACAAAGAGTGGAAGTTTTTCTTTTTTAAAAGTGTGATCAATAACCACACCAGAAGTGTGCAGCAATGTGGAGGAATGTCCTAAGTATACCATCACAATCCCAACAGCCACTGTCATCTACTGAGTCCCAGGGAAAAACAGCTTTCAGGAGGAAATTCGAGATTTACCTTTCCTTCATTTGCCTTTAGCCTGGGCTTGATTGGATGAGTCAGATTCCCAAATTCTCTAGTTCCATGTAGTGTGGCATTTATAGCAAAGAAAATTAGAATCATCCGCCTCTGCTTTGTCTTTGGACTGAGGCCCTGAGCTGGCCGCCCAGATGGAGCAACTGAAGGGGAATAGGAGGAAACCCTCCGGGTGGGCAGATGGTGCTGAGCAGAGGCCTGCAAGGAGGGCGGGGGCCCGGATGCGGGACAGCAAACAGAACAGAGCCACTGCAAAAAAGCAGATCTACAGCTGGCTGAGACCGTGAGAGGAAGCACAAGTGCTATTATCAGGAGATACCAACAGGCTTCACGTTGCTCCAGAGAGATTTTTATACTAAACTAGGACCCTCATCCTAGTCCCAGGCAAATACTTCAGATAGTGACAAGAGCCAGATAACAAAAGGGCTAGCCATCACTAACCATAACAATATCTACTTGGTTTTCTTTATTTGGGGAGGGTAGGGGATAGCTTTAACTACTAAGGAGAGGAGTCTCCGAATTCTAGTCTGGTTTGTGTCAGTGAACTCAGGTTAAGCCCTGCTTCTGTCTCTCAAACAGCATGTGAGACTTTGGGCAAACTGCTCACGCTTTCTGAATTTCATTTTCCTCATTTGCAACTTGAGGATAAAAATATCTACCCTACTACCTCACACACTGAGAATCAAGTGTGGAAGTATATGTGAAACCATCTAAAATACTGTGAAATGCAAGAGAGTACTATTATTAATTTGTAGGTATAAGTCTAATTTTGTATGTTATGATATCAGATCTTATTATAACTGCTGTTTCAGGTCTGTCATTACCTATTCATTATTCAATAATGCAACACAAAGTATTATTAAATTTTAAAGTCTGATTTTGTATATTATGACATTGGATCTTATTAAAACTGTCATTTCAGGTTTTTCATTACCTATTATTAAATTAAATATTATATATAGATATAGATATAAATTTAGAATCTTCTAGGTTTTAGCATTTGATTTTGATCAATTCCCCCAAATTATTACAGCATATAAAACTACCTAATTTGTAAGTAGTCTATCAAATATAAAGAAAACCAGTGACACAAACCACACACTCTCATTAGTAGATACTCATGGTAGAAAATGTAAGAAAATAACCTGAATGCACATTGAACTGGTACAACCTTAAAGCAGTCATTCTCAACTACGGCGATTTTGTCCCCCCAAGGGACATTTGGCATCTTTAGGAATATTTTTGGTTGTCACAACTGGGGTCTGCTACTGTCACCTAGTGGGTTAAGGCTGGGGGATGCTACTGAACTTCATACAACATACAGGACAGTTCGCCACAACAAATAATTAATTATCTGGCCTAATATGCCAATAGTTCCTAGGCTGAGAAATCCTGCTCTAAAGTTTTATTATTGTCTCTATCACTAAAAATATTAAAGCACAGGACAAATGTGCCTAAAAATCTAAAACAAAAGCATTCAACACTGCCAGGGATCCAAACTGACTAATAAACTGTGTAAATCATGCCAGAATCTGTTTCTCTCATCCTGAGTCAATGAACTACACTCAGAATGCATGAATTGCATACCAAGACCTGAAGGAGCTCATTTCTAATCACAAGAAGACTTGAACCCAATGTATATAAAGAGGCAGGCAAAAGGAACATCTGGTCTCCATAGGAATAATGCTTAGGAAGAGTAATCCTTACAAATAAAGTGAGCAGAAAGGAAGCTGCTGTGAAGGGCCTCAGAAGCTAAGCTTCCATTGTTGGGCCTCACTGGTCGTCTTTGAATTCAGCAGGACTCCTTCCAAATGCATATTAACAGATGAATAGATAGACCCATCTGCAGCAAGGAATGCCCTCCAAGCAGGATCTTGGCTGACAAGCATGGCTGGTATTCAACAAGGGGGAAAGTCATAAATTCCACAGAGACAATAGCTCAGCTTTTTGTCCAGTTCATCACCTTAGTAAGTCCATTTATCACAAGGAGGATCTCGGCACTCACACCTGTTTTAGAAAACATCCCAACATCTGCAGCATGGCTTACAGAAGGCTGATCAAGCCATGGGTCGTGGCCCACTGTTGGGCCATGAAATCCATGCAATGAATTGATACCAATATTTTTAAATGAATAGAAGAGAACAAAATAGAGCAGAAGAGAGAATAAGCAGAACAGAAAATAGACGAGTGAATTCCAGTAGGAGTAAAATTTGTTTCATGAAACTAAATTCTTGTGGGTGATTGTGTGTTTGTCAATATACTGGGTTGGGAAGTAAAATGATATCTTCTTGAGTCATGATTTAAAAAAAAAATGTTTTAAAACCTGACTTATAAGACCACAAGAGGTAGTTTTGTCAGAATAGGACATCCATTCTAATAAAATCCAAGGACAGCCAAGCTCTGAAGAGTCTCAAAACATTTGAAAAGTCATTGTTGGCCGGGCGTGGTGGCTCACGCCAGTAATCTCAACATTTTGGAAGGCCAAGGCAGGCAGATCACTTGAGGACAGGAGTTTGAGACCAGCCTGGCCAACATGGTGATACCCATCTCTACCAAAAATACAAAAATTAGCCGGTCATGGTGGCTCACGCCTGTAATCCCAGCTATTCAGGAGGCTGAGGCATGAGAATCACTTGAACCTGGGAGGCGGAGGTTACAGTGAGTGGAGGTTGCGCCACTGCACTCCAGCCTGGGCAACAAAGTGAGACTCTGACTCAAAAAGAAAGAAAGAAAGAAAACTCAGGGCCAGATGCACTGGCTCATGCCTGTAATCCCAGCACTTTGGGAGGCCGAGGCCGGTGGATCACATGAGGTCAGGAGTCTGAGACCAGCCTGGCCAACATGGTAAAACCCCGTCTCTACTAAAAATACAAAAATTAGCCGGGCATAGTGGCAGGCACCTATAATTCCAGCTACTTGGGAGGCTGAGGCAGGAGAATCTCTTAAACATAGGAGGAGGAAGTTGTAGTGAGCCCAGATTGCGCAACTGCACTCCAGCCTGAGCAACAGAGCAAGACTTCGTCCAAAAAAAAAGGGGGGGGGGGGGGGGAAGGGAAAGGAAGGGAAGTCATTGTCCAAGGCAAACACTTCAGATAGAGACAGTAAGTACCAGAATTTTTTTTATTTTAAGATGGTCCATCATTAATGTGCAATCTGGACACCACGGATTAGGCCCATGGGCTTCATCCTTTTGCACTGCACAAATTTAAAAAAAAACACACACACACATTCACTGGACATTCAACTTCTTTGCAGGAAATTTAGGAACAACCCAATAAGGAAGACAACCCAACAAGTGGGTCTTGGAGGATGAGTGGGATTCCATTAGATGAAGAAAGGAAAGAGAGGGCCATATGCGGTGGCTCACACCTGCAATCGCAACACTGTGAGAGGCCAAGGCAGGCAGATCACCTGAGGTCAGGAGTTTGAGACCAGCCTGGCCAACACGGTGAAACCCCTTCTCCACTAAAAAAATACAAAAATTAGCTGGGTGTGGTGGCAGGTGCCTGTAATTCCAGCTACTTGGGAGGCTGAGGTAGGAGAATCACTTGAAAATGGGAGGCGAAGGTTGCAGTGAGTCAAGATCACGCCACTGCACTCCATCCTGGGCAACAGAGCAAGACTCTGTCTCAAAAAAAAAAAAAAGGAAAAGAAAGAAAGGAACTCCAGGGAACAGAAAGTGGCTTGTGCAAAGACACGGTGCTCCATAACCACTTGCTGGATTCCTGAAGGACCGAATCCACGAGAGAGTACATGGAGAAAGACCCCAGCTCCTTCAGGGAGAGGTGTGAAGTGGGTGCAGGTCCTGAGCACCAGAGTCAGGGACAAAGTTTGGAGAGAGGAGGAGGTGAGAGGGAAAAGGCAGGCTGAGTGAGGGGAAGCTAAGGGAACCTTGGACAGGCACCTGCCCATCCCCTTTACTCCCTCCCCTACCCACTGTTCCCAGAAACATCACGGCATGACCATCAACCTCAGGACACTTTGGAACACCCTCTGGGAAAGGAGTCCACAATAGCCAATAACTCAGTGTCAGTGTGGGAGGTAGTGTTGGCCCAGGAAGAAAATGTTCAAAGTACTGGCAGAAACTTGGGGAAAAGAAGTGAAATGTAAAAGTTCCACTCAATAATTCAACATGAATGTTTGGAGACTCTCCCATACACCAAGCACTGTGCTGGGTACCATGAGGGACATAAGTGTAAGAGACGGCACCATCCCTTCCCAAAGGGGCTCATCAGCTTGTGTGTAGAGGGAGAGAGATTATAAAACATGAAGCATTTGGAGAATCAGTAAGACAGAATATGAAAAGCCAGGCATGGTAGCTCACACCTGTAATCCCAGCACTTTGGAAGGCCGAGGTGGGTGCATCACCTGAGGTCAGGAGTTCTAGACCAGCCTGATCGACATGGTGAAACCCCATCTTTACTATAAATGCAAAAATTAGCCAGGCATGGTGGCACATGCCTGTAGTTCCAGCGACTTGGGAGGCTGAGACAGGAGAATTGCTTGAGCCCAGGAGGCAGAGGTTGCAGCGAGCCGAAATGGCGCCACTGCATTCTAGCCTGGGCGACAAAGCAAGACTCCGTCTGCAGGGGGAAGAGAGAGAATATGACAACTTTAACAGCATTAAGTTTATGAGAGAGATGGTGAAACCAGCAATCCCACAAATATTACTGGTATGTTTTTGGAATGTCAAGTAAATTCAGTGGCCCAGCTATACGTGAGCCATCGCAGAAACTGAAAATATTTCAGAGAATTTAAACACACACACACTTTCAAGCAAAATTACAAAACCAAGGAGCTTCTCTGAACCTATTCTGGTTCAGGGGCTGCCCAATAAAAATTTTGTTTTTTAATTTTTTAAATTACAGAATCAATATTGTCTAAAATAAAATAATCCTGGATAAGATAAAATATTTTCCTTATTTTTATTTTAGAAATTATTCAAATGCATTTTACACATTCTCACCACGGCTCTTTGAAGCACTTTTTTTTTTTTTAAATATATCAAATGTTCAGTCCCACTCTGCCCTTTCTCACTCGTCTACTTCAAGTCTCAGCTAAAACTTGTCCAACATCCTGGCCTCTATAAACCTCGTGGTCCTGTTCTGGTGACTACCAGACCAAAGATTTGAAAGCCCTAAAGCTGTTAGCATGTCTTTTAAATGGCCCTCTTTTGTAACTTTTATAAACATGAGATTCAAAATGGTTGGCGTGACTTTTAAATAACCTGTCGTTTTTAACCTTTCTGAGCTTCAGCTACTCCACAAAGAGCAAGCTTAGGCCCAGGGATGCACTTCCCAAGGTTTCCCTCAAAACTTCAACAGAATCATGCACTGGAATCTCAGACTGCAACCACTCAGCTTCTCGCTGACTACAGACACCTGCGTGTATGTAGAGTCCGCGCTTCAGTAAATCAGAAGCAGATAGCGTCCTCCTAAACCCCAATCACATTCTGTAACCAAAATCTACCACGGTCATTGTACCAAGTTATTCTTGGCAAAACATTTCTTCATTACGCACTGTTCCATTTAAGTTAAAAACTGAACAGGGCTTAAACCACACATTTTTCCCCCTCATCTAAATAGGTGCTTCCCCCATCCTCATAAAATGTGTAACTATTCTACTCCAACAAGGGTTTTTGCCTCGTTGGAGAGTCATTTTTAGAATGTATTAAGGCTACAATGTAGATTGTCCCTGAGGGCTGCAGGTAAATTAACCAATCATTGCTGAAATTTTCCTTAATTCATATGAGTATTCACAACAAACCTGATAAGATTTTTAGCTAACAACTTCACAAAAGCTTTCAGAAAAAAAAAAAAAAAAATATATATATATATATATATATATATACACACACACACACACACACACACATATATATATACACACATACACTAGTTGGTATAGTTTAAATTTCCTAATTTATAGAAATTTAACATTTTTTCATATCCAAAGTAGACGAAACATGGATGGAGGGGGAAGGGCCTAATCTGTTCTTTTTTTCTGAAACGGGAGTCTCGCTCTATCACCCAGGCTAGAGTGCACTGGCGCAATCTCAGCTCACTGCAACCTCTGCCTGCTCGGTTCAAGCAATTCTCAGGCCTCAGCCTCTGGGATTATGGGCACACACCACCATGTCCAGCTAATTTTTGTATTTTTAGTAGAGAGAGGGTTTCACCTTGTTGGCTAGGCTGGTCTGAAACTCCTGATCTCAGGTGACCTGCCCGCCTCAGCCTCCCATAGATTACAGGCGTGAGCTACCACGCCTAACCAATCCGTTCTTAATGTTGCTGTGTGCTGGGGTACCCCGGCACAAGAATCCTCATAGGTTGCATAATCATCTCTGTTTTACAGAAAATAACTTCAGCCTCCAGGAGATAAATAATTTGGCCAAGACCACTAAGAGGCAAAGGTAGGAATCAAACCTGGATATTTTCAATCATTTTTTTAAATCGATCGATTGATCAATTGATTGCCAGGTTCTTGCTGTATCACCCAGGCTGGAGTACAGTGGTGTAATCATGGCTCACTGTAACCCCAAATGCCAGGGCTCAAGTGATCCTCCTGCCTCAGCCTCCCAAGTAGCTGGGACTGTAGGCTTGCACCACCATAACTGCTAATTGTTTTATTTTATTTTTTATACAGACAGGGTCTCACTATGTTGCCCAGGCTGATTTTCAACTCCCGGGCTCAAGGGATCCTCCTGCCTTGGCCTCCCAAAGTCCTGGGATTTTAAGTGTGAGCCACCACACCAGGCCATTTTAATGCAGTGGCTCATGCCTGTATTTGGAGCACATTGGGAGGCCAAGGTGGAAGGATCCCTTGAGCCCAGGAGTTTGAGACCAGCCTGGGCACAATATAGTAAGATGCTGTCTCTTTAAAAAATAAAATAATAATTTTAAATTATTTTGTACTTCCTAATTCAAAATTATTCCTTTATTTCTTTCTTTTTTTTTTTTTTAAATACAATTTAACTTTCAGGATTCCCTTTTAAAAGAGTGGTTGTGGCCGGGCACGGTGGCTTACACCTGTAATCCCAGAAATTTGGGAGGCCAAGGCAGGTGGATCACCTGAAGTCAGGAGTTTGAGACCAGCCTGGCCAACATGGTGAAACCCCGTCTCTACTAAAAATACAAAAATTAGCCAGGCATGGTGGCGGGCACCTGCAGTCCCAGCTACTTGGGAGGCTGAGACAGGAGAATTACGTGAACCTGGAAGGTGGAGGTTGTAGTGAGCTGAGATCGTGCCACTGTACTCCAGCCTGGGTGACAGAGCGAGACTACGTCTCAAAAAAATTAAAATTAAAATTAAATAGATAAATAAATAAAAGAGTGGTTGTGGTTCTGATCAATCTATGCCCCTTTCACAAATCAAACATCTTAAACGTCCTTCTCTAAGGGTATTTTTTCCTCCAGGTAACAAAGGCTTCCATGGCTGGGGATGAAGAGGTAAGAATAAAATGAAAAACTAAACTTTTAAGTTAACCAAGGAGCTTTATGGTTACAATTTAGTTATCCCAGTCTACTGCCTTACAAAGAACATTATGCAAATGAGAATTTTGTTTTCTTGATACTATAAGCTTCATGGTAATTGTCGTCAGTAATAATTATAACTTAGAGTATGCCTCCCAATGGCTGTGGGGGTGGGGCATGGCCACCAAGAGAAAGAGAGAGCAGAGGAGACTCTCAAGACCACAGAATAACCAAGGCGCATCTTCCTAAAGCTCTGATTTCATTTAATGCTAAGTAATTTAAACATTATGTCCATAATAAAGTAATATGTATCATGGCAGGGCACAGTGGCTCACGCCTGTAATCCCAACACTTTGAGACACTGAGGCAGGTGGATCACTTGAGATTAGGAGTTTGAGACCAGCCTGGCCAATAGAGTGAAACCCCATCTCTACAAAAAAATGCAAAAATTAGCTGGGGGTGGTGGCACGCACCTGTTATCCCAGGTACTCAGGAGCCTGAGGCACGAGAATCGCTTGAACCTGGGAGGTTTAGAATGTAGAGAGCCGAGATGGCGCCACTGCACTCCAGTCTGGGCGACAGAACAAGACTCCATTTCAAAAAAAAAAAAAAATATATATATATATATATATATATATGTAACGTATAAAATTTACATTTTTAAGATAAAGTATAGGAGTTCAACGATATTTAGCATTTACATTAGGTTGCTTCTGTTACATCAAAGGAAGCCTTTCCCAGGGAGGATACATTTTCACTGATTAAGGTAATAAATGTTTACTGAATAACAACTCTTTGCTAGACACTGTTCTAAGCCCTGGGGATACAGCAACAAACAAAACAGACCCCCATCGAAAGAAGTATCCCTGCTCTCATGGAGCTTATACTAAAGTGGAGAGAGATGAACAATAAACAGTAAAAATAATTTTTTTTAAGACGGAGTCTTGCTTTGTCACCCAGCCTGGAGTGTAGTGGTGTGATCTTGGCTCACTACAACCTCCACCTCCTGGGTTCAGGCAATTCTCCTGCCGCAGCCTCCCAAGTAGCTGGGACTATAGGAGCCCACCATAACGTCCAGTTAATTTTTGTATTTTTTTAGTAGAGACAGGGTTTCACCGTGTTGGCCAGGCTGGTCTCGAACTCCTGACCTCAAGTGATCCACCAGCCTTGGCCTCCCAAAGTGCTAAGATTATGGGTGTGAGCCACCACACCCGGCTGGAAAATAAATTTTCTTTTAGGAGGTGATAAGCACTTTGACAAAATAATAAAGAAGGAAATGGGGTAGGAGGCAACGTGGAGGGGAAGGATGCTGTGATTTTTAAAAGGTGAGGAGATTGGCTGAATGGTGACACTTCAGCAGAGACTTGCAAGGAGGAGACACCAAGTGAGTTCTGGGGAAAGGGCACTGTGGGCAGGGGCAGTAGACAGTACAAGTGCCCGAGAGGCAGGGACAGCGTGGCCGCAGCACAGCAAGCAAGGGGAAGAAGGGCAGGAGAGGTCAGAGAGGGGCTGCAGAGCCAGTGGAGGCAGGCTTGAGGGACCGTTTAAGGATTCTGGCTTTCACATTGAGAAAAAAAGTCATAATTAGAGGGTGTGATAGAGAAGCCTCATTGTGAGACATTTTAAAAGGATCTGTGTGGCTGCTGTGTGGATCTGGATTGTCAGTAACAAACTGGAAGCAACAGGGGGACCTGCTAGGCTACCGGAACGATGCAGGGGAGAGGCGGTGCACCCCAGCTTGGGTGGGGGTGGTAAGGGAGGGGAGTGGTAGGAGAGGAGGCTTTCTCCAGACAGAGCTGAAGCTCCAGAGGGCTGAAGGGAGAGCCAGCAGGACTCGAGGGCAGGTGGAAGTAAGTGTGAGCGACACCAAGGATGACTCCACACTGTTCCATTAAAGCCATGGGAGAATGGGGACAGCAGAGCAGAGCAGGCTGTGGGGGGCAAGATGAGTTCAGTTTTGGACATGCTGGGTTTGAGGTGTCCGCTGGATACTTAAGTGGTAATACCAGTCTGGAGTTCCGGAGAGAAGTGGTCTACTCCCCCACACAAAGATGGTATTTAAAATGCAAACTGGATGAGCTCTCCATAGGTAAACAAAGGAAAGACATGAGGTCCCAGGAGGCCCTGGAGCACCTTGACATTAAGAGGTCAAGGAAATGAGGAGAAGCTCATAAAGGAGATAAAATGGGCAGTCAGTGAACTGAATTAAGAGGAACCAAGAAACCGGGCACTGGCTCACACCTGTAATCCCAGCACTTTGAGAGGCTGAGGCAGGCAGATCACCTGAGGTCAGTAGTTCGAGACCAGCCTGGCCAACATGGTGGAAGGAACCATGTCTCTACTAAAAAAAATACAAAAATTAGCCAGGCTTGGTGGCCCATGCCTGTAATCTCAGCTGCTAGGGAGGCTGAGGCAGGAGAATCACTTGAACCTGGGAGGCAGAGGTTGCAGTGAGCCGAGATTGCATCACTGTAGTCCAACCTGGGCAACAGAGCGAGACTCCGTCTCAGAAAAAAAAAAGGGGGCGGAAACCAAGAGAGTGTGTGGCATCTAAAGACAATCGGGAAAAGGATTTCAGGGAGAAGACTGAGCCACCATGTCAAATGTTCCTGATTCAAATAACAAAAACCAGAACAAGCACTGCATTTAGTAGGTAGGTCTGGCATTATGCAGGTCCCTGTGAACAGGACAAGGGCAGAGTGGGGTGGAGAAAGATGGACTGGATTGAGTTTGAGGATGAGGCCAATGAAACTGAAGGGAGTGAATAAAGACAGCTCATTCTAAGAATTTTACAGTAACGAGGAGCAGAGAGGAATCAGATGCTAGCGGGAAGGACAGAGAGATCAAGAGAGCTTCATTTGATGTCTATGTGTGTATCTTCAGGAAAAATTCCAGCACACTAATGAGAATTAAAGGGAAAATGTGCTTTGGTGTAGAAAGAGGGACCATTCCTAAAATGTCCTAGAACGGGTCAAAGGGAGAGGAATCACACGCACAAGAGGAGGTGGCTCTATAGCAACTGCCCCTCCTATCACGGAAACTTCAGAAACGTTTGGGAGGCACCAACATCACATGCATGCAGTGCGGTGCCAGGATACCGGAGCTCAAGCTCCCGTGAGAAACTCCTTGATTACTTGCATGTCACTGTGTTGTCTTGTCATTTCTATTTTTCCCCCTGTGACATTTTTTAAAAAGGTAAGTGATGGTTACTGTTAGTTTCCTGTTATTTCAGGGGTCTTGTTATTGTTGTTGTTTTACAGTTAACTTGTCTGGCTGTTTGGGTACATTTGTGATCATCCTATCAATTTTCAATGGAGTGTGTGTGTGTGTGTGTGTGTGTGTGTGTGTGTACGTATTCCAAGAATGTATGGACACTTTCCATGAAGTGCTTTACTCTCCAGTGCCTCCTCATGTCATGAGTTTCCTCAGTTCACTACTGTGTCTGTGTATAAAGCTTCCTTTCACTTGTCTTTAAGATGCCTTTTTCCACCTTCCAGGGGTGGCCAAGGGCAACTTGAAAACAAGTCTATCTTTATTCTCTCCACTTGGTTTCTTCTCATTGCCTTTAATCATATGGATTCTAGCTTTTGTCTTTAAAAGCTTGCATGCTCCATCTCTCCTTAGCCCTTCTTCACATCTCCATTTCAGAAATCCGACTCTAGCAATTCTGCGACTATAGAGACGGGTCAGGGACCAGTACAGAGAGGCAGGATAAGGATTATTCTCGCTTGCCAGTGCTTGAACCATACCCAGGATTTTTTAACCTTTATTCAAGTCCTAGGAACACCCTGAATCAACTTCATCCCGACATTATCTGTGGGACCCACCGCATCCCTTCCCTTAAGTGTAAATGATAACTTGGTCTATCACTTTTTGTGTAAAGTTTACTTTTCCAAAAGTGCCTTACATCACCTTGGCACTAAAGCCAGGCCTCATCTGCTGTGTTTTTGTTCCCGTCCAGGGCTTCTTTTCTGTAAGGCACAGAAGTAAGAAAACCTAAACAGTCTTCTATTGGAATGTGACTATAAACCAAACAAAACCAATCTAAGACTGAAACAGGAAGAGACTGGCAGATTAAGTCTAATCCAAGCTGCCTTATCACATAGGTTAGGGCAACAGTCAGAGAGCTGATGGTCACAGATTGAATGTACGGCTTTGAATTTGAGCAGGCTATGAGAAAAGCAAAGCCCTTTTCTCTACTAGAGCTTTAAACGGTCAGGTAAACCAAACCAACAGACAGGTTACCAAGCACGTTTGGTACACAGGTAAGTAAACAGATGAAAGAAAGAACCAAAAAAAAGAGGAAAAGAAGAAGGAAGGATGGACAAGGGGAGGAAAGGAAATGTATGTGCATGTAGGCTGGGCGCGGTGACTTACGCCTGTAATCCTAACACTTTGGGAGTTCAAGGCAGGTGGATCACTTGAGATCAGGAGTTTGAGACCAGCCTGGTCAACATGGTGAAACCGCATCTCTACTAAAAATACAAAAAAAAAAAATTAGCCAGGTGTAGTGGCAGGTGCTTGCAATCCCAGCTACTGGGGAGGCTGAGGCAGGAGAATCACTTGAACCCAGAGGTGAAGGTTGCAGTGAGCCGAGATTACACCACTGCACTCCAGCCTGGGTGACAGAGTGAGACTCTGTCTCTTAAAAAAAAAAAAAAAAGTATGTGCATTTGTCTGTAGATATATGCACACATATGTATGCATACACAAGTCTCTATTAATTATCTAAGATACATCAGGATGTGCCAAAGTTTCCTCAATTAAGGAACAGGTAGAGTAAGAAAATGACTAACAGGATACCTGGAATTTCTTTCCAAATGGGTAACTAACCATCTTTATGGCTTCAGACAAGTCGCTTCAGTTCTGTGCTTCTTCAATTGTCTCCTTTGAAAAATCGCCTAAGGTCCATTTTCAGCTCTAATGTTCTGTCTCTACAATACTATCGACTATAAAGACCTTAAAAATGAGTGTTCGATATGTTTCCTGAGACACTGATGTTGAAGCCTCCTGATATGTGTAAGCCTGTTTTAAGTAGAACTGATATTCCACCCTGTTATTAGAATTCAACAGTCAGACATTCAGGTTTATCTACTACCATTATTACTACTTTTTACTGTCTTTAATAGTGCTGCTGTTTCTTTCTATTCCATACCTTTATCTTTTTTCTAGCCCTTCTAGTAAAGCTGTTATTACCTTCACATAGCAGGTACACTTAATTTCAAAAAAAAATGTGAATTATTCCTTTAAAAAATGTCCAAATAGACATTGTTCTTCATGGCCCATATTTTTTTAAATCTAACAGTTGAAGGCCAGGCGCAGTGGCTCACGCCTGTAATCCCAGGACTTCGGGAGGCTGAAGTGGGCGAATCATGAGGTCAGGAGATCGAGACCATCCTGGCTAACATGGTGAAACCCCATCTCTACTAAAAACACAAAAAAAATTAGCCGGGTGTAGTGGCGGGCACCTGCAATCCCAGCTACTCAGGAGGCTGAGGCAGGAGAACGGCGTGAAACTGGGAGGCGGAGCTTGCAGTGAATGGAGATCATGCCAGTGCACTCCTGCCTGGGAGACACAGCAAGACTCCGTCTCAAAAAAAAAAAAAAAAAAAGAAAAGAAAAAGTTGAACTAAGGGATCTCACTAACCTGATTTATTATAATCACTTGTAATTTATTATAAGTGAATCTTACACAATGGTACCGAGAGGCACATACACATATAGTAAAGTGCCCCATCAGATATTTAAGCTATGTGGTTTTTTATTCAATACTTCTGGTGGGAAGAAGCTGCAAAGACCCTTAACTAATTTTGCGAAAGAAAGCATGGCTCTGCTCAAACACAATCTCAGACCACCAAGACAGAATCATCTGTTTTACTTAGTGGGTAAGTGAAGGACCCACTTACCCACTGGAAAACTAATCTCTTCACAAGGAGCCTAAGCTTATCTTGCACTTCCAAGCATCCTTCCTGCAGGCCAGATCTAATGAGAGGGCTTTGCAAAGTCACTCCCTCTGCACTAAAGTATTGAAAAAAGGTGTTATCTACTTGCATTCAAAACACTATTTATGGTCTGGTCAGTATGAATTTGAGTCGTTAAGTTCTTCAACAGACTTCACTTTCTGTCCACAAGCTCTGGCAAAAATCAAAGTAGGTGACAAGTGTTAATGTGACCGGAGAAGGAGGAGGCCAGTGCTCTGTTCCTGCTCTCAATGCTTGCTGGCTCTGTCAGAGCAGCATTTTTTAGATTAAAAGGAAAAGTCATCAATAAAATGTGACCAATCTTTCTATGAACTGTAACCTGCTTGAACCACATTCACATTCCTCCATCCCTAAAGACGTGTCTGTAAAGGAAGTGAACACATGGGGGGTGCGCACTACACCGATGGAGATGACAGCCCTGACCTAACACAGCTGAAAATGAACCCACGTAGCCTGCCTGAAAATAATTCACAACCTCGTAATGCTGAAAGTATAAAATTTTAGAATCCCTAAGTGTGACGAAAGGCCACAACAAGCAGCTGTTCACCCGTACCCTTACTTTCCAGAAATTCTATAAATAATCCTGTAAGTTACAATGACTTCAATAAAGCTTCCTATTTCTGTCTCTCCACCTACCAATTTTCTGCGAATTACATGCTTGGCCAAATTAATGTAAAGCCAAGGAAGAACTACACCAAAGCCAGGGATCCTCGGCCCCTGCCGATGAGCACACACTAGACGTCCAGCAGTACTTGTGCTTCTGGGGTTTCAAACACCCTAATGAATGAGCAGCCTCTAATGGACTAGAATATGAATCAATCACTCCTCTTAAACAAGTACCCCCCTCCCAAGATTACAAGGGATTCCATTTCTTTTTCATCAAATTTAAGACAAAAAGACAAACGATACTAAACAGCGAACATCAAATTACAAGTTTGAAAAGAAACTCTTAAGCTACATAGCCCACTCAGTTAAAAACTAAGCCCTGATAAGATTATATAATAACCCAAAAACTGCAAAATACAATCTCTGCCACATTTTAATTTCCCTTTCTACCCTGAAAAAGTTAACTGGCAAAGTAATAGTCATCAATGCTTTAACACGATCAGACTGAGAAGTGGTACTTTCTTGAGACCATCAAGAAAAATAAATCCATACAATACGTACAACTTTTGGAGAGTTAATTAATAAAACGGGGCAGGCAACTGCAATAAATCACCAATAGGTGTTTGAAAGCATATAGACACTCAAATTTAAAGGTAACGATTCCCTTATGCACAGCAACGTGTGCTGCCTAAGTACAAAATAATGTCAAACAAAAATAAGTCAGCACTTACATACTGCCGGTGGGAGGATTTTGAGAAACATTTTTATCTCACTTATAAAATTACATCTCAACTCCAGAAGAGGGAAAGTAAACATTTATAACCTTACCTTTGCCAGAACTTTGGATGTAGCCAGTATTTCTCAGGGTCTTTTTGTTAATAAGAAAAGTTTCACGAAGCTAGATTCTATATACACATCCACAAACTCACTCTTCCTTCTGCTCATGGTAAGCCAGGAAACAGTGTCTAACACTTCAAATGCTCAGCCGTTGAGAGCTAAAAACAGATCCTGTGCAATGCTGGATATATTTTTGTCTGCTAGCTACACACCCTCATCATGTTCAATTTTTTCCATTGGTGGAACAGTATGATGCAGACTTAACCAGAAAGTGGTTTTCCATGGGCTGCCTGAAGCCATTAGCCGGGACAGCCTGCCATCATGCCTCAGAGAGGCCAGGCTCGCCCATGACTGGGCTGTTGTTGGGCCTGCATTCCACAATTACCACCGAAGTTCCATAGGAACGCGGCTCCCAAGTCAGCCGAATAAAGGTTTACTCACTTGAAGGGAGCCTCAGCTTCTTTTTTAAGTCCTTTAGCAGTAAGAATACACACTTACCATCCTTGCATTTAGAGCAGTAGTAAACATTCTGCCTCCAAAACCACAGCTGGAATGTTATGATCATAAAAATCCTGCCTCAAGAGAGGCCCTTAAGAATAATATCATGATTTGCAAAATATCGTGTATAAACTTCCTTGTGTTCCTTGCTGGAGTTCTTTCATTTTTAAGTTAGCTGAACCACGGTCTTGTACATTGGAAGTCCTTGTTACCCCAATGTGGTGCTTTTTTATTAAAAAGGAACCATTAAATTATCTTAAATAAAAGTTATATACAGCAGAAATTCAGAGTGTTTTGGGATCTTGCTATATCCTTTGATGAAAGACCTTACATTTTTAAAATACCCCAAAAAGGCTGGGCATGGTGGCTTACGCCTGTAATCCCAGCACTTTGGGAGGCCTAGGAGGGTAGATCACCTGAGGTCAGGAGTTTGGAACCAGCCTGACCAATATGGTGAAACCTGTCTCTACTAAAACTACAAAAATTAGCCAGGTGTGGTGGCACACACCTGTAATCTCAGCTACTCAGGAGGCTGAGACGGGAGAATTGCTTGAACCCGGGGGGTAAGGTTACAGTGAGCCGAGATCACACCACTGCACTCCAGCCTGGGAGACAGAGAGACTCCCTCTCAAAAAAAATAAAAATAAAATAAATAAAAATACCCAAAAGGTAAAGCAGCATTTTCAGATCTTTTATGTTATTGTGGAGGGGGGATGATGAATGGAGAACAGGATCACAAACCTTTATTTTATAGAAGAAAACCACTTAATCAAAGGTTTTCAAAATGTACATATTCTAAGTATGTGAATACACAAATTATCCTGGACAAACATGTGGCAAGAGATTTTTAAGGTAATATCTTCATCATTTTAAAAATAACAGAGGCTGGGCACGGTGGCTCACGCCTGTGATTCCAACACTTTGGAAGGCTGAGGTGGGAGGATCACTTGAGCCCGGGAGACCACCCTGGGCAACATAGGGAGACTGTCTCTACCAGAAAAAAATTAAACAATTAGCTACCAGGAAAAAATTTAAAAATTAGCCAAGCCTGGGAGTGCATACCTGTGGTTCAAGCTACAAGGGAGGCTGATGTGGGCAGATCACTTGAGCCCAGGAGTCCAAGACCACCCTGGACAACATAGGGAGACTCTGTCTATACAAAAAATAAAAATAAAAAAAATATCCAAGGCCAGGGGCGATGGCTCACGCCTGTAATTCCAGCTTTTGGGAGGCCAAGGCAGGCGGATCACTTGAGGCCAGGAGTGTGAGATCAGCCCGACCAACACGGTAAAACCTCGTCTCTACTAAAAATACAAAAATTAGCCAGGCATGGTGGCAGGCACCTATAGTCTCAGCTACTCATGAGGCTGAGGTGGGAGAACTCGGGAGGCAGAGGCTGCAGTGAGCCAATATCGTGTCACTGCACTACAGCCTGGGAGACACAGCAAGACACTATCTCAAAAAAAATTTTTTTTTTAATTAGCCGGGCGTGGTAGCGCATGCCAGTACTCCCAGTTACTTGGGAGCTGAGGTGGAAGGATCTCTTGAGCCTGGGGAGGTCAAGGCTGCAGTGAGCCATGACTGCACCACTGCACTCCAGCCTGGGTGACAGAGTGAGACCCTCTCTCAAAAGAAAAAGGATCTACATATCCAACAAAAAGATGTTTACCTAATATTATAGACCAGACTCTACCATAGATAGATAAGCCTTTAATTTCCTATCTGGATGAAAATTGTATCTTTACATACACATCCATCCATCTACCCATGTAGGCACACACACAATCTTTTTCCATATGAAGTTATTACACACTTGAAGGTATGCTTTCTAATCCTTTTTTTTTGAGATAGAGTCTCTCTCTGTCACCCAGGCTGGAGTACAGTGGCATGTTCTCGGCTAACTGAAACCTCTGCCTCCCGGGTGCAAGCGATTCTCCTGCCTCAGCCTCCTTAGTAGCTGGGACTACAGGCACCCGCCACCACGCCTGGCTAATTTTTTGTATTTTTGGTAGAGATGGGGTTTCACAGTGTTAGCCAGGATGGTCTCGATCTCCTGACCTCGTGATCCGCCCACCTCGGCCTCCCAAAGTGCTGGGATTACAGGTGTGAGCCACCATGCCTGGCCATGCTTTCTAATCTTAATTGGCCAATAATAAGAGCCATTATTTAAGACCATCAGTGTAATAGTTATAAAAATTAGCCTGGCCACAAAACATTTAAGTCAGGGCAGGGGCAGGGGAGAAGTCCAGAGGGAGGAAAAAAATGTTAACCTGAACACAGAACAGGGAATTTTTAGTGCCGGAGGGATAAACCTGCAAAATTCCCTATTCCAATCCTCTCAAATTACAGATAAACAGAGACCTTAAGTGACTTGCAAAAGGTCACAGAGCTGGCCAGCAACAGGCGGCAGCACAAGGACGTACCACCCAAGTAACCACAAGCCCCGGGACTGAAGTCAGAGGTTGCCACGGAGGCCAAGTCACATAACACAAAACATGGGAATCCCCAAAATGTTAATTTGGTGTGTGTGTGTGTGTGTGTGTGTGTGTGTGTGTTAGGTAAATACAGAAGAATGAATGAATACTATTAAATCATGAGCTCTGCTTCCGTCAGACCCAGCAGCCTCATTTCTGTTACTAAACTAGGGAAAATAAAATAAAATAACAGCCATTGTAAAATAATGCCTTCCACATTGACTTAAGACAGAAAGGGGACTCCATGATACAAACGGAAGAAAAATTATGCAGAAGGAAATTTAAAGAGACATGTATCAGAAAGCAAAAAAAAAAAAAAAAAAAAATCAGAAGATCAATTAATTGCATGGAAATATTTGCATGCCCTACTCTAATTCCTTTCTTTCTTTCTTTCTTTCTTTCTTTCTTTCTTTCTTTCTTTCTTTTTTTTTTTTTTGCGATGGAGTCTCACTCTGTTGCCCAGGTTGGAGTGCAGTGGCGTGATCTCGGCTCACTGCAACCTCCGCCTCCTGGGTTCAAGTGATTCTCCTGCCTCAGCGTCCTGAATAGCTGGGATTACAGGGTTGCACCAGCATACCTAGCTAATTTTTGTATTTTTAGAAGGCAGAGGGTTTCACCATGTTGGCCAGGCTGGTCCTGAACTCCTGATCTCAGGTGATCTGCTTGCCTCAGTCTCCCAAAGTGCTGGGATTACAGGCGCGAGCCACTGCGCCTGGCTAATAATTCCTGCTTCTAGGTGTTTCTAAAACAATTCTGACCTTTTGATACATTTTATATGTAGATCCCTCTCTGCCAGAACCGCCTGTACACATGAATTATCTCCAACATTCCTCAGATATTTCCAATGGGTTTGCATTGTCTGATTTCATTTTTTATTACTGAGGTCACCCAAATGACTTTAGTTCTATGATTTTACAAAGTCACTTGGGGTTTCAAACTATGTAAGGTTTCTCAAGTGCTTTAGACTGCCCAAGTACAGTCGAATACTGTCAATTTAGTTCTCCATCCTAAAATTACAAAAACCAGATAGTTCCAAATCATAAAACTAGACTTGATCTTTCTAATGCTTCGTTCTGAGATAATAATATAACAGGACATATGTGTTAACAGGCATCTAAAATTAAATTCCTTGGCAAAGATCTCTAAGAAAAACGTAAATTACTACTTACAAAGTATTCTATTCTGAAGCATACAATGCAAAATGACCCATGTAAAAGCAAAAACAGCAAACTATTAACAATTATAGAATCAAGTGGTGGGTTTATGGGTGTTCACTGTACAATTCTTTTGATTTTTCTCTGTTCTTGCAAATTTTCTTAATAAAATGTTGGGAGGAAAATATATGTACACACACACGCACACACACACACACACCCGCAATAAATCAATCCATAAAAAACTACATGCCTAGTCCAAAACTATGCAAAAATTGTCACAAACTTGATTGTAATAAAAAACCTGAATATCCTAGACAGTATGTGTACACATGCATGCAAAGATATGTTATTGAGGGTTTCTGTTCCTATCCAGAGAAGAGCTGGAGAATATAAAATAAGATGGGGCACAGGAACATCTCCAGAATGAAAAGTTTGAGAGCCACTATCACATGACAAGTTTGAGAGCCACTATCACATGACAAATTGTTATTAATAAAAATAAGGGAATAGTGGAAACATCTTAGGCTTCAAAACCAGGAGATCTGGGCTAGCAGTTCACCTCTTCATAACTTAGAGGCTTCCTGAATCCCTTTTCCTTCCTCATAAAGTGGGGTTGACAATCATAGTGCCTATCACAAATAAAAAATGTAAATACTATGTTCTAATCTATAAATAGTTATAAGAAAAACTGACATTAAAATATAAGTTCTAGGCCAGGTGCAGTGGTTCACACCTGTAATCCCAGCACTTTGGGAGGCCAACGCAGGCAGACCACTTGAGGTCAGGAGTTCAAGACCAGCCTCGCCAACACAGTGATACCCCATTTCTGCCCAAAAATTAGCCAGGCATGGTGGCATGCACCTGTAGTCCTAGCTATTCGAGAGGCTGAGGTGGGGAGAATCACTTGAACCCAGGAGGCAGAGGTTGCAATCAGCTGAGATTGCGCCACTGCACTTACTCCAGCCTGGGCGACAAAGTGAGACCGTGTCTCAAAAAAATAAAGGCTGGTGCAGTGGCTCATACCTGTAATCCCGGCACTTTGGGAGGCCAAGGCAGGCAGATCACGAGGTCAGGAGATCAAGACCATCCTAGCCAACATGGTGAAACCCCATCTCTACTAAAAAGTACAAAAAATAGCCAGGTGTGGCAGCATCCACCTGTAGTCTCAGCTACTCGGGAGGCTGAGGCAGGAGAATTGCTTGAACCCAGGAGGTGGAGGCTGCAGTGAGCCGAGATTGCACCACTGCACTCCAGCCTGGGCAACAGAGCGAGAGTCCATCTCTAAATAATAAAATAATGTTCTAAAGTAATGTGAGCTCTCAGAAATAACCTCTCTGCTTAGAATTCAAAGAAGAAAACAATAAAAACTCCTTCCACATTCTTTACTTTTCAGGTCAAACACAGAATGCTTCTGACAGAACATCCCACCTAAGCACCACTCCTTACTGCTCATCTATATTCAAGAAAGAAAAAAGTAAAAATAAAAGAATAACAATAATAAGTAGAGATTAAAGATATAAATTACTTTTACCCAAACAGGATTACAAAAGATTAAATAATCCCTCACAAATGTAAACATGCACCTTGGATGTAATTACATTAATGGGTAAAAACCTCGGCCATACTCATGTGCTGAAGAGGGCTTCCCCACACTGTTTCTGATGAAAAAGCGATACTTTAAATAATGTAGGCTGAAGGAACCCAGACTTTGAGAAATGTGATGGCAAAAATGTCCCAGATGAAGGCAATACTAGAAGAAAATGACGTACACCAAGTATCTGCCCGAGAATCCTGCGATCCTCAGAAACATTACTGGGGGAGATGATTTTTCTCCCCATTTGATTGAAAAGCCCAAATTCAGGAAGTCTGTTTCTAAAACCAAAGGTTTCCAAATTTGCCCAGAGAATGCAGTGAGGGCAGATATGACTGGCCTTCATATCTAAACCAGGGGTGGTGTGAAAGTTTACCTCCCACGTGTCATGCTGAAAACCCAAGCAAATGTACAAATGACATGCAATTCATTGGCCACTCAGACATTGTTCCTAAGAAGCTGGCAAAACAGCTCAGGGCCCACTATTTAGAGTCCCTCTGGCTTGACATCAGATCCCGCTGTGTGACACTGGACACATCATTTAATTTCTCTGAGCCTCATTTTCTTAATCTGCAAAATGGGGATAATTTTGTCTGCCTCCCAGGCTTATTGTAAGGATCACATAAAATAATAGATGTAAATTGTTTAATATAAGGCCTGCCTCTTAGAATGTTAATTCCACAAGGCAGGGATTTTGTTTAAATTGTTTACTGTTGAAAGTCCAGGACTTTAAGAAGTGCCTGGCACATGGTGAATACCCAATAAATATATGTTAAGTAACTGCATGCATGAATGAATGAATTAATGAATGGGAGATGACAGTGATGGTGGCAGTGGTGGTAAATGTGAAAGGAAGAACAGTGTTTGTTGCACTCTACGTCTCTGTGTCAGACGCCAAGCAATCCCTTCATTTAAAATAAGCCACTCCACATGCGATCACTGCCCATCAAGCAAAATTTTCAGAGTTTTTGCTTAAAGATCCCCCGCCATTCTCCATTAGCATTTCATATTCCAAGCCGGCATCTTCAACAAGGCAACACTGCAGTGCCGCTGTGCTGGCGGCTGGCCACGTGCTCCTGCCTCCTGCTCTACGCTCCGCACTATGGGAGAAGCGCCAGCACCTGCTGCTGTGAGTCAAGGTCTCACAGTCACAAAAATCAGACGACCCAAACTTCTGCTCTGCCTAATGATCATACGCAGTCAAACAACAGCATTTCTGACAAATGCTGATGAAGAGAACCCACCAGTCTTGGTTTAAAAACTTAATACAGTCATGTACAGCATAGCAATGTCATAGCTGACGACAGACTGCATATATGGTGGTTCCATATGATTATAATACCATATTTTTAATGTATCTTTTCTCTGTTTAGATATGTTTAGACACACAAATACTTCCCATTGTGTTACAACTGCCTGCAGTATTGAATACAATCACATACCATATAGGTTTGCAGCCTAGAAACAATAGGTTATGCCATATAGCCTAGGCGTGCAGTAGGCTGTACCATCTAGGTTCATGTAAGTACACTCCATGATGTTCGCACAACGAGGAAATCACCTGACACTTTTCGCAGAACTTTCCCCACTGTCAAGTGATGCATGACTATACTGCATATTAACTGATTCAGACAAACCCAGACAAATCCTAACTATAACAAACAAATGAACAAAAAACACTGGTAAACATAGCGTTAATAACTTCAATGCTATTGCCTCACAACACTGTTATGAAGAAATGTTACTGGGCCTAAAAGTTCTGGTAATGTTCTTCTCCTACAATTATTATGCATCATGTTTGTGAGCCTTATACCACACCATCATTAATTTTAATTACTCAATGGCTATGTATTAAATGAAAGCAAAATGAAGAACAAAATAAATTTTTAACATTTTTAAAAGCAAACTGGAGATGTCTTCAAAATCAATGGTCAATTTTGAGAAAATTCAAAACGTAATACTAGCATGGTATGTATTGCTTTAAAACCATTACAAATCTAAATTCCCTAATATAAACTTTTTCTAAGTGTTTCAAAGGCATTAAATGCACAAATAAATTTTAATGCAGTCAATTATCTTGGAAATGAGATATTTTATGATATATACATCATATATAGAGATGATATATAGATTATATATGATATATAACATATAGATTATATATGATATATAACATATATAGATGATATATATATGAGATATATATATATAGAGAGAGAGAGAGACACGGAGTTTCGCTCGTTGCCCAGGCTGGAGTGCAGTGGCGCGATCTTGGCTTACTGCCATCTCCACCTCCCAGGTTCGAGCAATCCTCCTGCCTCAGCCTCCCAAGTAGCTGGGATTACAGGCGTGTGCTACCATGCCTGACTAACTTTGCATTTTTAGTAGAGACGGAGTTTCTCCATATTGGTCAGGCTGGTCTCAAACTCCTGACCTCAGGTGATCAGCCTGCCTCAGCCTCCCAAAATGCTGGGATTACAGGTATGAGCCACTGCGCCCGGCCTTATGGTATATTTATAAACTCCAAGTGTTACTTACATAACAAGCAAGCCCCAATAATATCACCAAATGATCAATTAATTACTTTCACAAGAATGTGCAAATATTAAGTGAATAAAAATGAGGATTTAAAACCAATTATTCATAAAAGTTGTTCTTTTCCATTTTTACCACTTTTATTCAATAAAGTACTGGAAATCCTGGCCAGGACAATTAGGCAAGAGAAAGAAATAAAAAGCATCCAATTTGGAAAGGAAGAAGTCAAATTACCCTTTTGTTCAAAGTAGCCTTTGTTCACACATGACATGGTTTTATATTTAGAAAAAACCTAGACTCCACCAAAAACTGCTGGAACTGATAAACGAATCCAACAAAATTGCAGGATACAAAATAAACATACAAAATCAGTAGCATTTATATAAGCCAACAGTGAACAATATGAAAATGAAATCAAGTAGGCAATCCCATTTACAATAGCTACAACGAATGTAAAATATCTAGGAAGCAATTTAACCAAAGAAGTAAAAGATTCATGCAATAAAAACTATAACACACTGATAAAATGGACTAAAGAGGACACATTTGAAAATGGAAAGATATTCCATGCTCACGGATTGGAAGAATTAATATTGTTAAAATGGCAATACTACCCAAAGCAATTGACAGATTCATTGCAATCCCTATCAAAATACCAACGACATTCCTCACAAAAATAGAAAAAAAACATTCTAAACTTTATGTAAAACCACAAAAGAACCTGAAAAGCCAAAGGTATAGATCAGTAAGAACAAAGTTGGAGACATCAAACTATACCCGACTTCAAAATTTACTGCAAAGCTCTAATAACCAAATGAGCATGGTACTGGCTTAAGAAAGAAAGGAGAAAAAAAAAAAAAAAAAAAAAAAAACACATACACCAGTATACCAGAACAGAGAATCCAGACATAAATCTACACATTTATAGCCAACTCATCTTTAACAAAGGCACCAAGAACATACAATGGGGAAAGGACAGTCTCTTCAATAAATTGTGCTGGGAAAACTGTTAACTATAGGCAGAAGAATAAAATTAGATTCCATCTTTCACTATACACAATAAATCAAGTCAAAACGGATTAAAGACTTAAAGCTAAGACCTGAAAACATGAAATGGCCAGAAGAAAACATTTGAGAAATGCTCCAGGACATTGGCCTGGGCAATGATTTTCTATCTAAGACCTCAAAAGCACAGGCATCAAAGCAGAAATCAACACGTGGAATTACATCAAGCTAAAAAGCTCCTGCCAGCTAGGCACAGTGGCTCACGCCTATAATCCTAGCACTTTGGGAGGCCAAGGCAGGAGGATCACTTGAGGCCAGGTGTGTGAGGCCAGCGTGGGCAACAGAGTGGGACCTCTCTCTACAAAATTTTAAAAAGTGGCCGGCTATGATGGTGAGCACCTGTGCTCCCAGTTACTTAGGAGACTGAGATGGGAGGATGGCTTGAGCCCAGGGATTTGAGGCTACAGTGAGCTGTGATCACACCAATGCACACCAGTCAGGGTGACAGAAGAAGACCCTGTTTCAAAACAAAAAAAATAAAAAGCTCTGCACAGAAAAGGGAACAATCAGCAAACTAAAGAGACAACCCACAAAATGGGAGAAAATATCTGCAAACTACCTATCGGACAAGGGATTAATAACCATGATACATAAAGAGCTCAAACAACTCAATAGCAAAAAACAAATAATTCGATTAAAAATGGGCAAAAGATCTGAACTGATATTTCTCAAAGGAAGACATACAAATGGCCAACAGGTACATAAAAAAACGCTCACCATCACTAATCATCAGAGAAATAAAATGAGATATCATCTCACCCCAGTTAAAACGGCTTTTATAAAAATGACAGACAATGACAGATGCTAGAGAGGATGCAGAGAAAGGGAAACCCTTGTATACTCTTGGTGGGAATGTGAATTAGTACAATCACTATGGAGAACGGTTTGGAGTTTCCTCAAAAAACTAAAAATAGAATTACCATATGATCCAGCAATCCCACTAGTGGGTACAGATCCAAAAGAAAGAAAGCCAATATATCAAAGAGGTATTTGCACTCCCATGTTTATTACAGCACTATTCACAATAGCCAAAATATATCAACCTAAGTACCCATCAAGAGATGAATGGGTCAAGAAAATGTGTTACATATACATAATGGATTATTATTCAGCCATAAAAAGAATGAAATCCTGTCATTTGCAGCACTGTGGGTGAAACTGGAGGTCATTATGTTAAGTGAAATAAGCCAAGCACAGAAAGACAAATATCACATATTCTCACTTATATGTGGGAGATTTAAAACAAAAAGTAAGTCTGATGAAAGTAGAGAGTAGATTGGGGGTTGCCAGAGGCTGGGAAGGGTAGGAAGGAAAGGATGAAGACAGGTTGATTAATGGGGTCAAATATACTGTTTGATACAAGAAATAAAACCTAGTGTTAGATCAGTAGAGTGACTCTAGTTTACAATAATCTATTGTAAGTTCCAAACTAGCTACAAAAGAATAGTTCTAATGTTTCTAACATAAAGAAAATATAAATATTTAAGGTAACGGGTATCCCAATTACAGATTTGAGCTTTACAAATTATATGAATGTGCTAAATTACCATTCATACCCCGAAACTATGTACATCTATTATGCATAATTTTAAAATCATTTAAAAAATTTTTTCTTTAAAGTGACCTTTTTCTGTAGGTCATTATATCCAAATTAAATATATATACCTTAACAAACAACAATGGGTGATAATGTACACAATCCTAAGTTTTGAAATTAAATACAACGCTTTATAAAAGCTAACAGGTAATACTTTTGTGTAAATGATAACATCTGTATTATTATGCAAAAGAACCCTACAAAATGAGTTTTGACTAAGGTAAAACAAAGTTTCTGGTAGAAAAAAAAATCCTTTAGGAAATATGCTTGTAAAATCCCGGCTTATAAATACTAGCTACTGGGTACATCTGTTTACAACATTTTTGAAGGGTTCTATTGGAATATTGAAGAAAGTGCAAGTAATCTGCTCAGATCTAATTGTAGTTAAAGTTATAATGTTATATTCAGCCTCTCAGTCAACTCCTAATATTTTCTCTTTATAGACTGAAGTAAAATTTTTCAAGCTGGAAGTTTCCTAGTAAGTTTAATTAAGAGAATAATTGAATTTGAGTTCCAAAGAAACCAGACAGGTCATCTATCTAGCCCAACCTTCCCTCTAATTTAGGAACCTCCTACAGCATCCTGACAGATGGGGCCACTTTCATTTACCTAAATACATTGAGTGATGGAAAGTTCACAGATCCATTAGGGGGCACATTCCATCGGTAAATAACCAGTTGATAGATGAGAACTCCTTCCAGCAACTTTAAATCAGTCATTCTAAAAATTCCACTAATAAGTCTTTCCATCATTATCAACACACATCCTACTCCTCTCTTCCAACCAACCACCCTACAAAAAACTGAAGTTAATTACCATGGATCTTCCCTGCTCTCTCTCTAGCCAAGCTCTTCTCTGCCTTCTGGCCTGTCTTCACGATGAAGCCAGAATCACTCTCATAAAGCAAAACAAAGTCAGATTCTGTTCGTACCTAAACATCAAAATGCACAAAGAACAGAGTCCTAAAACTTCAATCTGTGCCTTAATAGACATTGAGCCCACTCTCTCAGTTATATCCACTCAGAGTCAACAAGGTTACAAGTTCCATCCATTTGGGTCCATGAAGTCTAGGGCGGACTGGGGATCCACTGGAAAAAGCAGAATGGAACTTAGTTCCATAGATCACAGATGTGTGCAAATTACACACTGCCACCATTTCACCAAGCCAGGAGGCCACAGTAGATGTTAGGAAAGGCAAAAAAGACATGCTGCCAGGCAACTCCTTCTCCATGCCCATGGAGAACTGAAGAAGAGGGAGGAAATGAGTCATGTCTGAAGACAGAGGGAACATTTAACTGTCCAGATTAGGGGTTACACTCAGATACCTTCAGAGTTATTTAAATGTATGAGCGAAGCCAGGCACAGTGGCTCATGCCTATAATCCCAGCACTTTGGGAGGCCGAGGCAGGCGGATCACTTGAGCTCAGGAATTCAAGACCAGCCTGGGCAACATCGCGAAAACTCATCTCTACAAAAAAAAAAAAAAATAGATACAGATAGAGATAAATATATATAAGCTAGATATGGTGGGGCATGCCTGTAGTCCCAGCTGCTCAGGAGGCTGAGGCAAGCAGCTTGCTTGGATCCAGGAGGTTGAAGCTGCAGTGAGCTGAGACAGCACCACTGTACCACAGCCTGGGTAACAGAGTAAGACCCTGTCTCAAAAAAAAAAAAAAAAAAAGAGAAGAGAAGAAAAATAGTGTGAGCGAAGCAGGCCTGACTGAGTCATGTAGTCTTAAGACACAAAAACTACTTGTTTGCAAGTTAGGCTTCTACAAGTATACTTCCTCACACATACCAAAATACCCTCTTCTGTTTTTTTTTGAAGTTTGAAACTATGAAAATATCTTTAGTTTCACCACTACTACTGTGGACATTGATAAAATAACTGTTTGTTTTCTCCTAATTCTACTAAAAGAAAACAACTTAAGTAAATGAAAAATGACAACTGACATTTGATGGTGGCAATACTGTGTGGAGTTGTGGGGACTGTGGCAAACCAGCCGATACATGACCCAACCAAAAGGTCACCATCTACACAGCTTCAGCTATCCACTGCCGGCTGAGAAGGCAGAACCCAATGTTGCCAGATAAACCTACATTTTGAAGAAACACTAAAAATGTGGCTTTTCTGTAAAATTCGTAGTTTTTAAATGCAGGCAATCAATTTAAATTTAGTTAACACAGTGATCAGGGATACATTTTCTAGGCCAGACAAAGGTTATCCACAGCCCAGAACCAGCCCCAAACTCATCAGTTTACAGCCTCTGCTGCAAATGACAAAATACAAACAGAAAAATTTTCAATCCTAAAAAAAATTTTAAATTAAAACAATAAGCAGTCCCAACTCCCTGACTTCAGAAGGCTAAATCCTAGGTTTCTGGGGGCATACAACCAGCTTGGCCCAGGCAAGCAGATAATCAGGCATGAATCTGGAAATGGGGGCATCGACATACAAGCATTGAAAAGGACTGCAGAGGCCATGTTGTCCGCCTTCCTGGTGCCTGGAGGAATCGTCTCTATAGAGCTCTTGATCTGCAGTCGACTAGTCGCCAGATACCACATCTGGCCCTGAGACGCTCATTATTGCAAAGAGGCACCATCTCATCTTTCCACAGCTCTATAGGAAAGTCTTCCTCACGTGAAGCCCAAAGTGGCCTTTCCCTACTGATACCTGCGGGTCCTAGTGCTTCCTGCAGATGCAGATCAGACACAGCATCCCTGCTTCCCCTTACACATGACATCTGCTCAGACACTCCAAGGTCGGAATTGGCTTCCCTGCTAAGCTTACCACTTGCTAAGCTAAACCCTCTCCCTTCATCATTTCGTACAGGACGCCATTTCTACACCTTCCCCAATGGCAATCACCTTCCTCTGGCTATCAATGTGCCTCTTACATCTGTGGTCTGGAGAAACGGAAAGAAGGACACTCAGGTTATTAAGCACCTACACTTGAGGTAAGCACCGTGTCAGGAGTGTGACATACATTTTCATATCACAGCAATTCTCTTTGAACTGTATTATTATCATTATTTTACAGACGAGGAAACTGAGGCCAAGCAAAGTTTAGCAATTTACTGAAGGCCACAAAACAAGCAAACTGGAAAACTCAAACCAGGTATCTGTCTGATACCAAAAAGACAACTATATTGTTATACACACAGAAAATGGCATGTTTGCAAACAGTTTTATTGTCATTGTTACTTATTAAAAGTATAACTAATTATAAGCAAGTCTATTCTTTCTGGTGATCTCAAGAATGGACTGTTGTTTTCAGTGCAAAACAAATTCTCCATGCAAACAAAACAAATTTCAAACTTGTGTTACCATTTAATGACCAGTACCTATATATATATATATATATATATATAAAATTTATATAAAAATATAAAAAATATATAAATATATATATTTATATAAAAATATAAAATATATATAAATATATATATTTATATAAAAATATAAAATATATAAATATATATGTATATAAAAATATAAAATATATATAAATATATATGTATATAAAAATATAAAATATATATAAATATATATGTATATAAAAATATAAAATATATATAAATATATATGTATATAAAAATATAAAATATATATAAATATATATGTATATAAAAATATAAAATATATATA